>NC_092260.1:30992198-31202198 GCF_036320965.1 Panulirus ornatus
CAGAGCATCTCTATCAACTCAATCATATGCCTTCTCCAGATCCATAAATGCTACATACAAATCCATTTGCTTTTCTAAGTATTTCTCACATACATTCTTCAAAGCAAACACCTGATCCACACATCCTCTACCACTTCTGAAACCACACTGCTCTTCCCCAATCTGATGCTCTGTACATGCCTTCACCCTCTCAATCAATACCCTCCCATATAATTTACCAGGAATACTCAACAAACTTATACCTCTGTAATTTGAGCACTCACTCTTATCTTATTATTATATATATATATTTTTTTTTATTTTTTTATACTTTGTCGCTGTCTCCCGCGTTTGCGAGGTAGCGCAAGGAAACAGACGAAAGAAATGGCCCAACCCCCCCATACACATGTATATACATACGTCCACACACGCAAATATACATACCTACACAGCTTTCCATGGTTTACCCCAGACGCTTCACATGCCCTGATTCAATCCACCGACAGCACGTCAACCCCGGTATACCACATCGCTCCAACTCACTCTATTCCTTGCCCTCCTTTCACCCTCCTGCATGTTCAGGCCCCGATCACACAAAATCTTTTTCACTCCATCTTTCCACCTCCAATTTGGTCTCCCACTTCTCCTTGTTCCCTCCACCTCCGACACATATATCCTCTTGGTCAATCTTTCCTCACTCATTCTCTCCATGTGCCCAAACCATTTCAAAACACCCTCTTCTGCTCTCTCAACCACGCTCTTTTTATTTCCACACATCTCTCTTACCCTTACGTTACTTACTCGATCCAACCACCTCACACCACATATTGTCCTCAAACATCTCATTTCCAGCACATCCATCCTCCTGCGCACAACTCTATCCATAGCCCACGCCTCGCAACCATACAACATTGTTGGAACCACTATTCCTTCAAACATACCCATTTTTGCTTTCCGAGATAATGTTCTCGACTTCCACACATTCTTCAAGGCTCCCAGGATTTTCGCCCCCTCCCCCACCCTATGATCCACTTCCGCTTCCATGGTTTCATCCGCTGCCAGATCCACTCCCAGATATCTAAAACACTTTACTTCCTCCAGTTTTTCTCCATTCAAACTTACCTCCCAATCGACTTGACCCTCAACCCTACTGTACCTAATAACCTTGCTCTTATTCACATTTACTCTTAACTTTCTTCTTTCACACACTTTACCAAACTCAGTCACCAGCTTCTGCGGTTTCTCACATGAATCAGCCACCAGCGCTGTATCATCAGCGAACAACAACTGACTCACTTCCCAAGCTCTCTCATCCCCAACAGACTTCATACTTGCCCCTCTTTCCAAAACTCTTGCATTCACCTCTCTAACAACCCCATCCATAAACAAATTAAACAACCATGGAGACATCACACACCCCTGCCGCAAACCTACATTCACTGAGAACCAATCACTGGGTATGTTTGAAGGAATAGTGGTTCCAACAATGTTGTATGGTTGCGAGGCGTGGACTATGGATAGAGTTGTGCGCAGGAGGATGGATGTGCTGGAAATGAGATGTTTGAGGACAATGTGTGGTGTGAGGTGCTTTGATCGAGTAAGTAACGTAAGGGTAAGAGAGATGTGTGGAAATAAAAAGAGCGTGGTTGAGAGAGCAGAAGAGGGTGTTTTGAAATGGTTTGGTCACATGGAGAGAATGAGTGAGGAAAGATTGACCAAGAGGATATATGTGTCGGAGGTGGAGGGAACGAGGAGAAGAGGGAGACCAAATTGGAGGTGGAAAGATGGAGTGAAAAGGATTTTGTGTGATCGGGGCCTGAACATGCAGGAGGGTGAAAGGAGGGCAAAGAATAGAGTGAATTGGAGCGATGTGGTATACCGGGGTTGACGTGCTGTCAGTGGATTGAATCAAGGCATGTGTATGGGGGTGGGTTGGGCCATTTCTTTCGTCTGTTTCCTTTGCGCTACCTCGCAAACGCGGGAGACAGCGACAAAGAAAAAAAAAATATATATATATATATCTATATATATATATATATATATATATATATATATATATATATATATATATATATATATATATATATATATATATGGGCCTCACTCACAGTAAGAATATTGGATAATTCTATCAATCCTGTAATTAGATAAAGTGACTAAAAACATCCATCTATGAACCAAACGTTGAGTGAGGCGATCGTAGAAGTCATTACTGTTTTACTGTTATGCACAAGCACTGGGACTAGGATGTTGACTCAGCGTGCTAAGACATATCTCAATCAAATACCGTTTTCAGCAATTTTTGGGGATGAAGAGTAAGTGGGATAATATGAACGAATATTAAAAGATTGCCACGATGTGAGTCGTATGTGATAACAGACTACACCAGTAGCAGTTATCCACAACGGACCAAAATGTACATAAGATAAACAATACCAATATGAAACGCTCGTACTAGTCAGTACAGGGCTCACCTGCAATAGTCCTCCAGCTCGGGGCCTTCTACCCACCCGTGTTGGCCGTAGGCGTCGATCACAGCATAGTCGTCTGGAGCACTACGGCTTATCCTCCTCCAGGAGTCTGCCTGCCCTTGCAGATGGTGCTTATGACGCCCGCGCGCTTCCTTATCCACACTTAGTGTCTGTCGCACTCCGGGCTTCCTCGTCACGCCTGGACTTTGCTTCGAGTCTGGCCACTGTCCTACAGCCGTCATCTGTCTTACCCTACCTCCTGTGGTGATGCTCTCGAATTCGGTTAAATTGGGCAGTTCCTGCAGTAATCCTGCGCCGCCGTAACTAGAAGATCAGTCTTTGTATTGGTTATGTTATGACTATATCAGTTCTACATTTCATTGCAAATTCTAATGGGAAAATTATCCCCTATCCCACTCTAAGTCGATATCGTTATGACAGAAGTATCTACTAATGTGTAGTCTGTTCAGATAATATTAAAGCTGAATGTTAAATGCTTTCTTTTTGTAAAAGAAATTCTTTGTTAATCAACAACAATTTTACTTAAATCCCAAAGAATAGCTTTGCCCGAAAGAAAAAATTCGGAAAAGGAAGACATTTACTAAGGCCTTGGTAGTGACAGGCACTAAACAGGTTTGTCGAAGAATCATAGCTATTTTCATCTGGCCTGTTGCATAAGGTGCCACATAGAATTTGTGGCACGTCATAAAGGAGAAGATACACTATCTGTGAAAGTGATACAGCATAGGATATGACATCTCATCTACAGTATCAACAGGCGCTCCTATCTTTACCACTGTTACTCCAACTTGTACCAAAAACATCAGCCTTGAAATCTCGACCTACATCATTAAACATTCACATCTACTGTCGACTAACATATCTCTCCCTATTGCTTAATGTTTCCTTCGTGTCATTCTTAGTCATCTAACTCGTAATCATCTGACGTCTTCTTACTTTTGGTATTTACCTTTTACTTTAATGGGTCAATTTCTAATTCTATTCCATATTCTAAGGTTTGTTTAACCTATATCATTTTACTGTTTATTCAATGTAGAATTAAATGAGTTCCAGGAAAAAGGTTTAACATTCATGAAAGTTACTTGTTGAGTTGTCACATGAAGTACACAATCATTATGAGTATCAAACTATGCCAGTTGACAATATACAACTGATTTGACATTTCATTCAAATTTATTAATTTCTTATATACACAAGCAGAAACACTACACATATACACGCACATTACATGTATACATGCTGGATCAACGCACATTTTCATACGCATGCACATTATAAAATCCGTACATGGAAACAATCTTGTCTATGTACAAGGGCGCATACGCACGCGTGTAGGGAGACACATACAGGAATACATAAAAGACATCTCCCTTCGCCTGGCCCACCCATGACCACTTACATATGTCTACAGACACAGAGCATCCCACCTGTTGTACAGCATCTCCCGTCGCAGGGCACTGCGTTTCGGGTACACGATCCGCTCCATGGTGAGGAAGTCTCGCTCCAGGTAGACGTGGAGACACACTCCCACCTCCTTGGTGTGCATGTTGCACCCCTCCACCAGAGCTCCTGCTGAAGGACAAGTGGCGCCACATTACTGATAGCTGCTGTAAGATGCTATCTCATAAGAATCATACGTTAACCTGCAATATTATCCCTTACTTCGAAAGAGGAGGGAACCCTACATTAAGTGAATGGGTTCTACACTGAACTCTATAAATCATACCTTCTATCATTACTATTCACCTGCTACCAAAGCGAATGCATGTTTTGCTTCTAGACTGAGTGGTTTCCCTGCTTATTGTAAGATGAAAAGGTCAGTGTCAGACACAGTCCTCATTGTATGACCATGAGTTCGGGATGCTCGGAGCAATACAACTGCAACTCAATAGAATATAACCCAACAGTCTTTTGCCAGTTTTTTATTATTATACATGAACGAACTCTGGGGACAATTACATAATCTCATATCGAATTTGAAATCCTCTCGCGGAAGTCAACAGCGATATCGCTCATAAGGTCAGCATGACGTGTGCATTCATGTGGCCTTACTATCGTCCTTCGACGACTTACTTGAATGTTAAGATTACGTGACGTTAAGTTACACACGAGGCGGGTCACAACCTGCTCCTCATATCTGCCACAAACAGCGCCTTCGTTAACTACGACTTTGCAGCTTTTTTTTTCCTAAGGTTTATTGATGTCGAGACAAACTCTCAGTTGTTAAATGAGCAGTCTACTCGGCAGGGAACGCACTTTACATTTTCGTATACCCACTGCAGCCAGTTTCATCGGTAACACTTTGGCCATACTTTAATCCTTATGTATTTATGTTGCTTAACTGATCTGCTCAGATCGCTTTGCTATTACATTTTAAGGGGACCGTCTAGCTCCTCCAGCCATACTGTTTGTCTTCATATTGTGCTCCACCACTCTGTGGTCACACTTAAGAGATGTCGCAAAGTCCATTAAAGTTGACTCAACTCTTGTTTTTCATTTCCTCTCAAGCTACGTCATAAAGTTGCGTCGCTGCGAGTGGCAGGAACTTAACCCACGTTGTCAGTTTCTTATCTTCTCGAATGTTGTCATAATGAGTGATGTCAGCGTCACTGGATTTTTTGCTTGGTATATATTCTGATGAAGAGAAGTATTTCCTCCCTTGTGATGACACTTAGTGTCTGTGGCTCAAACTCCCCGAGTGACTATGGTGTCCAAGCTGATTTTCTGAGAACAATTACTTGCATGGCTTCACCATGTCAACGTTGCGGGCGTTTCTTGTTTGCCATGCTTTAGATGAACGAAAGATACATCTTTCAAACATATCTTAATGAATATCTGAGAGCACTTCATTTAAAATCTGATTTGTTAAAATGCTCTCTGAAATTAGAATTCTAAAGAAGATAATGTACACACGCACACACACACACACACACACACACACACACACACACACACACACACACACACACACACACACGCACGCACACACACACAAACACACACACACACACATGGAGCTGTTCGACGCCCATGTCAAGATGGGTGCTTGAGTTATGAGGCATTTCCGAGGCCATATGTTGCCATTACACCCTAGGCAACCCATCCCTTCTTAGACTTTCACATTATACCAGCACAAATATAGCAAGAGAGAAGGCTGAAAGCGATACCAAAGTAAGGTTTGTTGTTTCATATACAACATTATTCAGGAACTGAAGAACATCCTGACGGGTTTCATACTGGGAAATATCTTAAGGGAAATAACTCTTCTGCAGGCGTGTTGTAGGAAGTTGGCTCCTCAGGACCACCGTAAGGAAGCAGAAGACCGGGGTCCTTGTGGATGGTTGTACCAAGGATGCTACCAACCACCACTCGTGAACAGTTAAATGACCGTTGTCACGGATTAATACCACACATGAGGAAGGAATCTGTTTTGAATATAATTTTACTTAAGACGTGTGTGTCTACTACATTCTTGCGTTACAATCGGCTGACATGTCGTGGCACCATGGCTCCACCACAGCCACCAGGTATCTTGTAAACTAATATTGGCCGACGGTTCCTTACCTGAGAATATGTATCAGAGGATGTGGATGTACCCATGGCTCCATGCAAGTCTGAACAGCACAGTAGAGAGTTAGTGTGGATCTACGGGGCAGTGGAATACTTGACCACTAACTCATTTCATGGATTCATCATGCCTGATTCCACAAGTGGCTGCTGATAATTGTTTCTTTGCTTACACCTCGAAGTTTTGGAACTCTCTGATCTCATGTCTTTCCCAATGCCTATGACCTGGCACATATTAAAAGACAGGTTTTTCACTTCCTCCAAAATTCGTAAATACTTTCCCCTGATATAACCTTTTGTCGCTGAGGCCTCTACTATATAAGCACACACCACAACACTCTATAATACTGTGCCACATTGCCACCGACTTTTGGCTACTTGTCCCTTGTTTTATCAACAGCGTAAATACTTTATTGACAATGATGCACTAGAAGCAACCGAACTCCTTTTCTTCGGACTCTGAAAGCCTGTGAGCCTTATCAGTTAAGAGACTCTACCCATAATGCTGTGTAATTTCTCTTGTCTTGTACGGCTGCCCATGGACGTACATGAATGTTAATTTAGCTTTTGCGATTGTGCTGACTTAACAAGTATTTTGTGTAAATCTATGTATTGAACAGAAAGGGCCCACACATCATCTCAAGGAGCAGACTCATAGGTTACTCTACCAACCAAATGTATAAACAGATTCAACAAGTAATCTGTATGTATACAGATGAACATTATGTTGCTCTGTTTTCTTGTGTGGGTGCTGACGCCCCGTATGCTTGAATCTATGCACTGAATACATGGAGACCTCAGTCCACCTCTATGAATTGACTTGTATATCATTCGACTGCCCGTATGAGCATGTACTGGATCAACAACAATTTGGGTGTACCTTTTTACTGATTACAAGAGCCCTTAGCCCGCCTCTGAGACCCACTTTATATATCATTGTACTGTCCACAAATGTGGATACAGCTCATCCTGCACTCGCTTATATTTGACGCCCCTCAGCCCACCTTTGTAACTTCCCTCATTCTAATCTGAATTTACACAACCTTATACACTCAAGTTTGTTGAGTACTTGTAGCGTCTTGCCTACGCCACAGTGTTTGACTTGGTAAATAAAGTGAGTAAAACTTAAAGCTGCCCCCTCCCCACTCCAAACACACCCTGCTTGCTGGAACTTAAGGCGTAGATGGTTAGCCAGCGACATCATGCCTTTGACACAGCTGGCTGTGGCTGTGGCCAGTCAGATATCTGGTAACTAACCTTTGCTGTCATGCGGTTTGGGAAAACATAGTGTCTTAGTGACTGAGGACTCGGCTGGGAGACTATTCTAAATGGTCACAGGACTGAGGTTGCTTTCCTGTTATTTACATGACATGTACTAACTTTTAAAGGCGTGTCGGAAATGCAATTCTAGAAATGCAGGTCTCTGGCTTTCAGGGTGCTGACTGTCTGCTGTGACAACACACGCTACGCACTGCAGCCCCACCACACCTGCGAACACTCAGGGAAAACAATGGAACAATCGGTAATGAACACAAAACCAAAGTGGCTTGTGCTGACTCGGCCCACCTGCCACGGGCACAAACTACACCGCTACACATTCCTCCTTGGGGACCTCTCTTGGATCCCCCTCGAGTCCTCCTCGGGTCCGTCTCGAGTTTCAGTATTGTATAATGTTCATCACACCTCACTATCTTATTTCAGTTTTATTGCATAACTTCTCCAGAAGGCAGTGTGTCACATTCTTAACATAAAATGATACATTTTCTAATAGTCAGATCAGTACAAACTGTGAAAAAAACGGATGTGACATAATAAATGAAACGAAGGACATTTCATAACGTGAATGAAAACTCTGCCGTTTGTCTCTTGTTCATCAACAGTCTTACATATTGATGTACAACCAAGATGATTTTAAGTAACGTCTCTTAACACTACGTACAACTGAAGACCGTGGAGACGCCGGAGTAAAACTGGATTGTTGTAAACAGCCGAGAAAGGGAGTGCTAGAGCTCGAGGGAATAGCCTGAGTCGACCGGGACTACAGAAGTCTTCTCTTCGTTTCAATATCGGTGAGGGGTTCCTCGGCGGGCGAGCTAAACACAGGCACACAATAAGGCTGGGTGTTGTCCACTGCCCCTGCTTGTTATCGCTATGAGAGCCGGCCATTGTGCCGCCCTTGTACCAGCCCAACCGCCAGGACCCGAGGGCCGGCTGGTGAACACTACATTAGTATGTGTTTGAAAATGGATTGTACGTCCGAGTCCAAAACAATATGTGACCCGTTGCCCAGTGAATTCAGGTAGGAAGCTTAAAGAAAAGAAGGAAAGTGGTATACGAGAGAGACAAAGAAAGAGAAAAAACGAGAGTGGAGTAGCTATTACGCACCTGTGAAGAGATTATACCTTTAGGCAACGGCTAACGGCCATACAGTTGTCATGAGATGTAGCTGCTTGCCGAGTATTGCATGGACTATCTAGGGGTGGGGGCGCACAAGCAGCCAGCTCTCGGGAGCAATAAACAAGGTAATACCTACAGAAGAGGGAAACTGAACCAACATTGCGGCGAAGGGCAAGCTGGTCAAATTTTGAAGTTAGCCTGGGAGTGTTTATAAGTCGGACCGCTTTTGACTCAACTCTGTCAAGTAAGGATGCAGAGCTAGAATCACCCCAAATATGAGAGCAATACTCCATACAAGGACAGATAAATTCTTTATGTAAACGGCTCAACTGTTAGGAGGAAAAGATTTTTCGACATCTAAACAGGACTCCCAGTTGCTTAAAGGCAGACTTAGCTATTTCCGTAATGTGGAGTTTCCAAGACAGAGTGGATGTTACAGTATATATGTATATATATATATATATATATATATATATATATATATATATATATATATATATATATATATATATATATATATATATATATATATATATATATATATATATATATATATGTATATATATATATATATATATATATATATATATATATATATATATATATATATATATATATATATATATATATATATATATATATATATATATATATATATATATATATATATATATCCCTATGAGTCCACGGGGAAAATGAAACACGAAAAGTTCCCAAGTGCACTTTCGTGTAATAATCACATCATCAGGGGAGACACAAGAGAGAAATATAACAGTCAGTTGATATACATCGAAGAGACGAAGCTAGGACGCCATTTGGTAAACATGTGATTTGGACAATCACATGTTTACCAAATGGCGGAGATATAGTAAGAGACAAGTGAAGTACGTAGTACAACCGCCCCTGGAGGTGTTTGCCAAGGACGTCATCTCCAGAAGTAATGCAAGTCTACAGGCAGGCAGGGAGAGGTTCCCCAGATATGATTCATGTGTGTTAACGAGCGCGCCTGGTTCAGTGTCTACCGGTCTCCCATGCCTCGCATACCTTCTTATACACATGATCGCCCCCCTCACCACACTATGTGAATGGTGCCATTTCAGCACTTTTTATCTATTGTCGACAATGTAACACAATATTCCATTCTGAACATAACAAGACCGGCCACACAAGGGAAAGGCGCATTAGCACCTGGTGTGTGTGGACAGGGTCACGATTCAGATAAATATGCAAAAATATCTTGTAAAGCCACGGAACCAACATGCGGCCTAGAAGCAACTTTTGCTTCTTGGTGACCCAGCAATACGGACTATATTTCCCTGTAAGTGACGACTGGCTGACCCTCAGCAAGGCTCTCTTACGCTATATTAGTGGAGTAGACGGTTCGTTGGCTGCGTGGGTCGTTGGTTGAGTAATGTGCCATACTCAAGTCCCGGCCTCTGTGCCAGAGGGTCCTGAGGTGGGCTCCTGATGCGGCAACGTTCAGTGAAGGAAGGATTTCAAGGTGCGATCCAGTACCACTGTTAGTGACCATAATATTACACGAAGAGATCGTTTATTGGTTAGTTTAAGCTCTATCTACCAGTCCACATGCTATGGCTTAGGCAAGACAGACATCACTGGATGATGTATAAGTATAAGAGAATGTAAGTTACAGAGGCAGGCTTGTTTTAGTATTTTCTCCGCAACGAAATGGATGGATGCATAATTTGCTGTCGACCAATCGATAGACATGTGATCATATGCCCTGTTTGATTCCGAGACATGGCGCAGGTGACCATTATAACAAGGAAGAGGAAGAAGGCAGCCTCAGTAACCCTAGCTGAGCATGGACGCGTCCTCCAGACAGGACTTCCTGAAGACCAACAAGATGCACGCAGATACGCGTGAAAGGTTTTGACCAGCGGCTGGAACACTAGTTCTTGTGCTTAGTGCCGAGCATCCACGTTATACTGTTATAGGCCAGGCCTGGCATTGATTGATTTGATTTGTGCCGGTGTCCTCGGCAAGTCTATTGTGCTCCCTGTGCTCATCCTGTGAGCGGGAGCGCAAAAGGATTACAAGGGGTCACAAAGGGTCTCACTCAGGCCTGGCACTGGCCTTCTCTCGGCCCACACTCCGAGGGTAGCGTCAGTAATGCCATGTTTGGCACAGTTTCTTTAACAGTGTCTCTAAAATCGAAAGTAGTATGCTGCTCATATGCTAAGGCCACTAGCTGCTCTCTTCAACAGACACCTACAACCTAATTTCGATATCAGTGACACTCCTATCAAGATATATAGATACACAATATTGCCGAAGCCATCCGGTGAGTGTGTGGTTGTGTGAATGACGCAGGGTTTATTGACCAGGCATGAAGCTGTTGTGCTGGGAAGGAACTATGAGTGATACCTCCACCAACGCCCAATTTCCCTTGCCGCTTGGCAAGGCCGCCACCCGGTCGACCTTGCTCGTCTCAAGGAAGTCCAGGACCCCAGCATCTCTGACGCCGCCTGCCTTATCTATGATGAATATATATATATATATATATATATATATATATATATATATATATATATATATATATATATATATATATATATATTTTTTTTTTTTTTTTCTTTTTTTATTTTGCTTTGTCGCTGTCTCCCGCGTTTGTGAGGTAGCGCAAGGAAACAGACGAAAGAAATGGCCCAACCCATCCCCATACACATGTATATACATGCACGTCCACACACACAAATATACATACCTATACATCTCAATGTACTCATATATATACACACAAAGACACATACATATATACCCATGCACACAATTCACACTGTCTGCCTTTATTCATTACCATCGCCACCTCGCCACACATGGAATACCATCCCCCTCCCCCTCATGTGTGCGAGGTAGCGCTAGGAAAAGACAACAAAGGCCCCGTTCGTTCACACTCAGTCTCTAGCTGTCATGTAATAATGCATCGAAACCACAGCTCCCTTTCCACATCCAGGCCCCACAGAACTTTCCATGGTTTACCCCAGACGCTTCACATGCCCTGGTTCAATTCACTGACAGCACGTCGACCCCGGTATACTACATCGTTCCAATTCACTCTATTCCTTGCACGCCTTTCACCCTCCTGCATGTTCAGGCCCCGATCACTCAAAATCTTTTTCACATCATCTTTCCACCTCCGATTTGGTCTCCCACTTCTACTCGTTCCCTCCACCTCTGACATATATGTCTCCTCCCGGTCAACCTTTCCTCACTCATTCTCTCCATGTGCCCAAACCATTTCAAAACACCCTCTTCTGCTCTCTCAACCACACTCATTTTATTACCACACATCTCTCTTACCCTATTATTACTTACTCGATCAAACCACCTCACACCACATATTGTCCTCAAACATCTCATTTCCAGCACATCCACCCTCCTGCTCACAACTCTATCCATGGCCCACGCCTCGCAACCATACAACATTGTTGGAACCACTATTCCTTCAAACATACCCATTTTTGCTTTCGGAGATAATGTTCTCGACTTCCACACATTCTTCAAGGCTCCCAGAATATATATATATATATATATATATATATATATATATATATATATATATATATATATATATATATATATATATATATATATATATATATATATATATATATATATATTGAAAAGGATCACAATTTTGCGCGTGAACAAGTATATTCCTATGAGTCCACACGGAGAATGAAACACGATAAGTTCCCAAGTGTACTTTCGTGTAATAATCACATCATCAGGAGAAACAAAAGAGAGAAATATAAGAATCAGTTGATATACAACGAAGAGACGTAGCTAGGGCGCCATTTGGTAAACATGCGATTGTCCAAGACAGACAACGAGCGTATAATAAACTTATTCTTGTCCACATAATAAGTATATGATACGCTTGTTGTCTGTCTTGGACGATCGCATGTTTACCAAATGGCGTCCTAGCTACGTCTCTTCGTTGTATATCAACTGACTTATATTTCTCTCTTGTGTTTCCCCCGATGATGTGACTATTACACGGAAGTGCACTTGGGAACTTATCGTGTTTCATATTTCCTGTGGACTCATAGGAATATATATATATATATATATATATATATATATATACATATATATATATATATATATATATATATATATATATATATATATATATATATATATATATATATATATATATATATATATATATATTGGAAAGGATCACAATTTTGCGCGTGATCAAGATATTCCTATGAGTCCACGGGGAAAATGAAACACGAAAGTTCCCAAGTGCACTTTCGTGTAATAGGAATATATATATATATATATATATATATATATATATATATATATATATATATATATATATATATATATATATATTATGATTTATGTACCATATATTGATTTTACTTAGTAACTGTCTTCCGCGTTAGCGAGGTAGCGCAATGAAACACACGAAAGAAAGGCCCAACCCACCCACCCTTTTGATTATAATTTTACTTTCACATATTGCTTAAATCCTTTAATGTAAATGTTGCCTTCAGCAACAATGACACTGTAAATTATATCTTAATCAGGAATTCACCAGAAAATTCTTCTGGATGCATCTATAAAGTGTCATGTAGAGATTGTGATAAGTTTTATGTTGGGCAGACTGGTAAGGATCTCTCTGTTAGACTTAAGCAACATACATATAGTATAACAACGGGACAAGAATCAAATGCCTTGTTTAATCACGTTAAAAACTATGATCATTGTACTGACCGGAGTAATGCCATCTCAGTTATTAACTCTAACTCCAGTACTACGAGAAACATCATTGAATTATTAATTACAAAGAATCATTACCTTGATATTAGTGAAAATCTATACAAATTGGATAACTTTTTGTTGATAAGATTTGTAAACAATTCACCTTCTTGTCCACATAACAAGTTTATGATACGCTCGTTGTCTGTCTTGTACAATCACATGTTTACCAAATGGCGCCCTAGCTACGTCTCTTCGTTGTACATCAAATGGCTGTTTTATTTCTCTCTTGTGTCTCCCCTGATGATGTGATTATTACACGAAAGTGCACTTGGGAACTTATCATGTTTCATTTTCCTTGTGGACTCATAGGAAATATATGAATGAATACATTTTCATATGATATACAAATATACAGCTAAATCCAATTTCTTAATAACACTTTCTTGGCACAAGTAATCAGCTTACACTAGAAAAGGAAGAAGGAAATGCATGGAAGTAGTTAATGATAGATATGATTGATATTAGTCTTTAACAGCAAAGGCATTATGAAGTGGGATGTTAAACACACACACACACACACACACACACACACACACACACACACACACACACACACACACTCATACACTTATCACACTCATACACACACGCACACACACAAACGTGCAAGCACGCGCAAGGGTCTGTGTATGTGTATTAAACGAAATGTGGTAGACAGGATCATGAAGTCGCCTGAGGTGGGTGTGAGGCTGACTTACCTGCGAGTACCGCCAGGAGCACCAGAGCTGCCGTGAGTGGTGAGCTCTCCATCCTGGTGAGGGTGAGGCCGTCCGTCATTCGTCACGCCACGCCCTTGCTCATCCCTCCTCACACACCACTCGCCTTACCACTCGCCTTATCCTACCACCGGGTCACGCCTCAGGCTGACTCACGCCAGCCTCAGGATCTCTGTCTCGTCCCTTGTCTGCTGTTACTTGTACCAAGTCTGTAAATAAAATGAGTCAGTCAGCAGGCACTAGCACTGAGGGTCACATTGTTTTCACGTAAGTTGCTAATGATGCTAGCGCTACAGCTACTCCTCTGCACTCGACCCCACAAGTAAGACATTATTCTTAGTCTAGACAAGGCAATCTTTGAAGACGGTGAACTTACACACGGAGCCTTGTGTTAGCTGGGATCATTCACTTCAGAACTTTTACCGAGGTTGAATTATTGCTGTATGACCCTCAGTAGTGCCCTTCTGCCCCATATTTGAATCTAGTGTAGCGGAGACTGGATACAGTTATTCAGAATATTTTATACAAATTTTGAGAAACGCTAAAGCAACACGAAAAACATAAGGGTTTCTGTTCCATGATGTACGTGAGAGTCTTTAATGTTCTGATAATGTTTACTTACTCAAGGAACGCCTACACTATCTCCGGCGTACAGTAACATATCCTGCTTTATCATCACGTCCCTGCACACCTTTCACCCAGACTTGTGAGCTGTGAATATAGGAATACAGGATTCAGCTTAAGTTTATGAGAAACAACTCCAAGCAAGGACACTTACTAACATTAACACCCCCTCAAGAAAGTTGAGCGTATGTACGTTCAGTTCTACGTGAACTCGCATAACCCTGACATGGTGAGCGAGGGACGAGGGGCTATTAATACAAGCAGCAGGGGAAGGGAGTGACGCCCTCTCTTGTTTACCCCAGCGGTGAGGCGCAAGACGGCCAGGCATAAACGGTTTACCCCGTCAAAACTGTAATAGAATATCCTCCAGCCACTTGCACCTGCATCACAAGGGATGCTGGGTCTTATAGCACCTCTTCACAAGAGTCTTTTTGGCATATGTGAGGCCTCGGGCCGCCAGGGTGTGGTATCCCGTCAAGGCGGGACCAGCACTAGTGACCACTATGATAGCCCTTGTTAACTTAGCCTCCTGAAGAATGGCTGTTACTTTATGGACGCTGAACTACTTAATCAAACACAGTGAGCCAAATCAATGCAGTCTACACATCACTGAGACAATGTTGAACTAGATTAAAGATATTGAAAAGATCTAGTACGATCTAGTACGATCTGTGGACCTTTACAGTTGAATTTATGCCGGTAACCTCGGCAAATTCGTTGTGCACCTCATGCTCATCCCGTGAGCGGTAGCGCAAAAGGATTACAGGGGTCACAAAGGGTCTTAGTCAGACCACAGTGGGTTGATATTACATAAGATGTTACATTCATTACATAGTTTCATATGGTAGTTTTACCGACTAAATGAAAAAGTGGATACAAACTTAAAATTTCAGGCCTGTTTCTATCATAAGATTGATTTCAAGTATTCTGTCTTCAGTGCTGGGAATACCAAGTTCTTTCTGCATGTTGAGTACTTTAGTGGACTTCGGGCAACTGAGTATGATTCTTATGGCTTCATTTTACATATTTTCATCTCTTTTGATACCTTTGCTGTTATTTAGGACAAAAACTGATGCGTGGTAGTCTATTAGAGACCTAATATAAGCTAGGTACATAATCTAAAAAATTCTGGTATTTGCATCATAATTAGGGTTGTACCCTACAACAGTTCTGAGAGCTCTGAGTCCATCTGTGCTTTGTCGATTTAATTTTTTCACACTTGCTTCAGCACATGGGACTAAGACAGCAAGATGTTTAAGAGAGAGACAGTCAATCGGGTTTACATCTATTGTCAGCTTAGATGGTCCGCTCCTGCCATTACCTATTCGTTTACTGAAGACCTTAGTTTTATCTGCAGATATGATGAAGCCAAGGCTTTCACAGGATATGTATATGATGTTAAGAAAACCCTGAGCCCCATAGCCAACATATGATTCCTTTACATTTGGCATCCTTTGTCCAGCATCTCTCGCAGTATCATTCATTAGTGTTTACGGTCAGTTTACTCCAGCAATTTACATAAACTAATTGATGTAACCGAGTAATTCAGGTGGTAAAAGAAACCAACTCGGCGGAGGCAAAAGACTGATATTAACGGTGTCTGGTGTATTGCTTCACCTCACACTGCTAAGGAGGCGTTCTTTCAGTTTTGTAAAAGAACTGTTTCCATAAATTGAAATGAGATAGGTTTCCTTTTGGTTTCGCCTCGTAGGATGACGAAGAATGACACTGTACCTTACGTACACGGACACGTACACAGATAAAAGAAAAACAAACGCTTTTGTCCGACTGGAACTTCCCGCAACAGCCATGGTTTTTTTGTTGACGTCGAGCTTGATTCAAACGTACCTAAGTGCCACTACTTCCTGGCAAGTCCTGACCATAAGCCAGCACTTGATCCCTAGAGGTGGCCTAACCTCTGGCCATCCCCTGAGCCCCATAGCCAACATATATTCCCAGGGATTACCTAGGTTATGACCACTGGCTATCCATCAAGCCAGGGCACTTCATTAATTCCCCACATTATGGTCGTCCCTCATCTCTCGACTACCTTACCTCACCCCAGTAACCTAACCCTGGACCACCTCCTGAGGTCTGGCCATCCTGTGATCTGACGCCTCCTGATCTGCCCCTTTTTCAGCCCTAGCCACTCTCTGACCCCTGGTCGCTCCTTGACCCATAACCAACCACACTCTGACCTTTGCTTACTCGCATATCCTGATGATACCTTAATGACAACTAACTTCTCAGACGCAACCTCAGTTTGACCACTTCCATTAACCCCTCCGTCCAATCTCTGAAATATAGCCCTCCCCTTACCTTGTTGACTGGCCTCTCTCCAGACCAACCGCTAACCCCAAGTCACTCTCTGACCTTCGATCATCCCTTAAACTACGGTTGATCCCAGTCCCATGCCACGGTGATCCCCTATCATCCGCTGAGGCAGGGCCACTGTCTCTTCCCTATACACCTTGACCCCTGACCTTTCCTCAGCAGGCAACCACTCAGGCAGTAATAGTGTCCTAAACAGAGAATAAGACTATGCGGGTCGAGTGGTTATTTGTTGAGGGTGGCTGAGGTGGCTTCGAGCGGTGGCTGGGGTGAGTATTCATCGGAGTGAGGAGTGGGGCGTGCGTGGGAGGTGCACGTGTGGAGCCCCTTCTGTTAACTAAGTAGCGGGCGTTATAAGAGGCAGGGGGTTGACTGGGAGGAGTAATTCCTCAACAGATCAGTTTCAATTCGAACAGGATCGTGAACGTATTTCTACAACTTTTTTTCATCAAAGAGAAACGTAGGTACGTTTATTGGAGAGTTCCTGACTGAATGTTATGGTAGATGACCACAGCTAGGGCGCACTAGTGCCAGCTAGTCTCTCACCTGAAGGCCGGAGTGATTATAGCAGAGTAAGCGAGTACAGAGCACCACCACTCGCTATACACGCGGCGCCGTCAGACATGCAGACCTCCTTGCGAGGCATGCCGCTCTTGTGGTTGGGTTTACCCTCATTACATTCACTGCAGCTGGCGTGTCCATCTCTCCTTCCATGATTTGCTTATGTCCTTCATAAAGAACAGTGTTTGTAACCAGTTACACCTTATTTTCAAACGTCTGTCTAATGACACCAATCCAATCAAGTTTCTTAGGAGTAATTTATGATTATTGAAAGATTCTAATTTTGGCGCGTTATTGGCCCTTAATTAGCTAACGTTTTGTGACACTCGCGCCTTTTTTTACTACAACTGGTCGATGACGTGCACGCGTATATGTGCATGTTATCGAATACTGTTATTATGTGAGTGTGAATGTATGTGTGCGTGTGTGCGCGCTCACTATCTATACTATTCTGAGAGGGTGATGTTGTGATATGTTGAGCGTCGTTCAGTAGGAAATAACCAGTTGCTCTCCAGCGTTCATATAATGAGATTCTCAAGACTAAATATTCGTATGAAGGTCACGAATCATACAGTACTCACTAAACACTAACTTATGCTGAAATACGAGCGCTTGTGTGGGTCAGTAGTAGGGAGCCAGTGTGAAAATTATGAAGGACTTTATATTTTGTCCTCTCCTGACTGTTGTTGGTTGTCACGCCAAGATTTGGAAAATGCCAGCTGTATCTCTCGAGCTAAGGGGCAGGAGTGTTGCTGAATAGTCTTGTTGTTTGCGGCAGACACGTGACAAGACTACCCTGCTGATTTCTTCAATAAACTTTGTATCATAACAGTTTTAATCGCTGGTGATGCATCCCGATTCACTGACTCAGTGTTTCATATGATATGAACTGAAGCTTGCACATGAGGTTAGTGAATATGAGGGGTAACACCGTTAACAACTACTCCGAGCTGTACCCCACCACCATTACCCGTGAAGCTAGTGGATATAAGGGGTAACACTGTCATCACCACACCAAGCTGTACCCCGTCTTCAGAACCCCATCGTGTCTCACGTTGCCTCTCACCACATGTGGTGCAGCTCATCAAGATGAGTATCTAAGCCCAGGTTTACTTTCAGTCCTCTAATTTGTTGAGCGGGTGTTTGTATTGGTGAAATGATGGGTAATGTCCAGACTGGAGACGAGAGTTTAGATCACGTGTCTGGGGAATGCAGTGCCACATGTGTAGTTTTGATATAAGGATGTGCCCAAGGCCGTTGTTAACGTTCTTAAATCATTATATTGTAAGATTGTTTCGTCGGATCTGTGTTTGATGGGGACAGAGGATCGCAAGTACAGGTTGCTGAAGTGTGAGGCAAAAGTGAGCTTTTTATATTTACTATGGGCTTTGTGGTTGCTGATGAAGCGGTTTGAGTAGGGGAGGGTGTTGCTGCGAATTGGTTTCCGAACTTGGTGAGAGATTGAATTAAAAGTATAAAATCGTTTTGTTGTACAAGTGTTGATTGCTTTGAGTATTCTATTTTGTGTAGTTCCCCGTTTTGTTATGTTTGTTTTTGAAAGGGTGGATGAGTAGGCAGGTGAGGCATGAATTAAGGTGGGACAAGGAAAGTGTTTGTATAGGACAGCAAGTGATTCATTCTTTCTCTAAATTTGAAGCCAGTAAGTATCTTAAGGAAGTTTAGATTGCTTATATTCATTTTGTTAGTATTTGTGGTATGGTGAATGAATGGCACTTGTTTTTACGAAGAGATGATCAGCATGGTTGTATGTATTGTATTTGCTACATTATGTAACACTACTTCCATATCATCAACACTACTCCGAGGCCAGCAACACTACTGCCAGGCCAGCAACACTACTACCAGGCCAGCAACACTACTGCCTGGCCAGCAACACTACTACGAGGCCAGCAACACTACTACCAGGCCAGCAACACTACTGCCAGGCCAGCAACACTACTACCTGGCCAGCAACACTACTACCAGGCCAGGAACACTACTGCCAGGCCAGGAACACTACTGCCAGGCCAGCAACACTACTGCCAGGCCAGCAACACTACTACCAAGCCAGCAACACTACTACCAGGCGAGCAACACTACTGCCAGGCCAGGAACACTACTGCCAGGCCAGCAACACTACTGCCAGGCCAGGAACACTACTGCCAGGCCAGCAACACTACTACCAAGCCAGCAACACTACTACCAGGCCAGCAACACTACTGCCAGGCCAGCAACACTACTGCCTGGCCAGCAACACTATTACGAGGCCAGCAACACTACTACCAGGCCAGCAACACTACTGCCAGGCCAGCAACACTACTGCCAGGCCAGCAACACTACTACCTCCAGTTCGCTCTGTGCTTTCTCCAGATCTGTATAGTCAGGTGACACTGCCATTCATTCCCTTCCCATCCTCAGGTGTGGAAGTCGCAAATTTTGAGGTGCTCAGGAAGTGACATCACAGGTGACACTGGTGCTTGACGGACTGCGAAGATGATACTATTTTTATGGAATTATATTCAGACGTCAAGTTGTTCACATGTTATGTGGTAGTGTTGTTTCACACAGACCTCCCTCTATCTCCAGCCATGAGTAACATTACACTCTCTCATCTTCTCTCTCTTGAGATGAGCGTTTTGGGCTGGCCATGAGTCAGGGTATGTTGTCACCGAAGGTATTCATGGGGTGGTAAGTACTTTCTCTCTCACTCTAATTCTCGTTAATTGTTATCATACTGTGTTCTCTGCTGAATGTTATATTTGTCACTATGCCTGTGGTTCTATCGTTCAACTTTGGTATACATTGTTGACAGAGCTACAACGTGAAGCATCTTCTCAGGTATATATGATGATGATGATGATCATCATCATCATCTAGTACCCACTGATTAACAGGACATGATCAAGTCGAGCCTCAAATGCAAACAGTAGTTTCAGGATATGAAATATAGACGATATAGTATTGTAACACACCAGAAGTAGACAATGCAGTGTTGTGGCACACCACATGTATAGAATACAGTGTTGTAAGACACCAGACGTAGACAATACAGTGTTTTAACACACCAGATGTAGACAATACACTGTTTTGGCACACCATATGTATAGAATACAGTGTTATAACACACAAGACGTGTTTAGTTTAAATCCCCTTTGGCGCCGACAAAGGCAATTACAGGGGCATAGAAGCACCCAAAGGCAAAGAAACAGATGGAAGGTTTACTTTAATGCCCCTTTGGGGATGCCAAAGGGCAAGAAAGTGGCGCGTAGACAATACAGTGCTGTACCACACCAAATGTATGCATTACAGTGTAACATACCAAATGTAGATAATACAGTGTTGTTACAAACCAGATGTATAAAATATAGTGATATTACACCACTTGTAAACAGTACCCCAGCCTGACTTGAACATGAAAGGTTTATGAACTAGTCTTATTGTCAGTAAAAGCAGAACCATCTTAAATACGAAAGACTAGATAATACATAAAAATATATTACCAAATATTTTTCGTAGGAATGAAACAAATATCTTTAAGATCTTTCCAGCTGAAGTCTCTAACCTGAACATAGATCACAGAACCACTGGCCACATCTCGTTCCATACGTGATGGCAGTTTATATCTTTGTTTACACATGGACAATAAACTATACAGTGGAGAGAATGTTCTAGAAGTTTTCCATCCCCGTTGCTGTCGTGCCAGTGATGGAATCTTCACGAGTCCTGATAGACCTTGTTAGATGTTCATTCCTGTATAACAGTTTACAATACCCTTGTTGATGGTGGTAGGGCGTGACCAGGCCTGACATCCGCCGCGTTGTCAACAACACCCGGGGACAGATATGTTGCATCCAGACACTCAGTAGATAGGACACCACTCTTGCTATCGTGAAGAACCGGACACCCGGAATGTTAAGGACATACAAGGATGAAGTAAAACGTGGCTATGTTGGTGTACGTGGAGATAGGAGGGGCAGTGGTGTGGGCCATAGACTCGTGACAATGAGAGCCACGCCTGGTGCACTGCTGGCAAGCCACACCCGATTTTTAAACACGATATATCGCCTTCCTTTATCTAGGTCGTCTCCCCCACGTTGACTGTCTGAGCCCAGGTCACCTTGTCTTACACGCTGGCAGGAATGGCCTTCTGCATGCCTCTGGACGGACTTCCTTGTATTAGTGTTGCCTTGCTCCTCTCTACCGTGAAGATCCCACCCCACTACTCATTCCCATGCACATTTATCATTACATCCGTTCAGAGGAAGAAAGGCTGTATTTGCTCACATCCATTCTCTAGTTATCATGGGCAATGCATCGAAACCACCATCCCCTATCCACAATCAAGCACCAAATACCAGTTATGGTTTCCCCTGGCCGCTTCACATGCCCTGGTTCAGACCGTTGACAGTAATGACGCTCCCTGTATACCGCATTGCTCCAATTCACTCTATTTCGTGCACGCCTTTCACCCTCCTGCATGTTCAAGCCTCGCCCACCCATGTTTTTCACTCTATCCTTTCATCTTCAAGTTGGTCGCTCGCTTCCTCTTTTCCCATCCACTTCTGACGCATATGTCTTTTTTGTCAACCTTTCTTCACTTATTTTCTCCATATGTCCAAACCATTTTACCACACTCTCTTCAACTCTCTCAACCACACTCTTTATATTACCACACATCTCTCATACCCTCTTTGATTACTTTACACTCAAGCCACCTCACACCACATATTGTTCTCAAACATTTCATGTACAGAACATCCACCCTCCTCCATATATCGTTATCTACAGCCAATACCTCGCATCCATACAACATCGTTGGGAATACTATACATTCAAACATACCTATTTTCTCCCTCCCATATAACGACCTTTCTTTCCTCACATTTACCAATGCTCCCAGAACCTTCGTCCCTATAAGCACCCTGAGGCTCACTTCCGCTTCCATGGCTCCAGTTGCTGCCATCTCCATTCCTAAGTATCTAAAACATTTCACTTCCATATATTCTCCTGTAAATTCCCACCTCAACTAACCTGTCCCTCTGCCCTGCTAAACCTAATAACCTTGTTTTCCTTCACAGTCATCAGGAAACATCAGCTGACTCACTTCCCAGTCCCTCTTACCCCCTACAGACTGCATGCTTGCATTTACCTCCCTCACCAACTCATCCAAAAACAAAGTAAACAGCTATGGTGACATCACACACCCCTGGCGCATTCCAATCTCTCTCTCTCTCTCTCTCTCTCCCTCTCTCTCTCTCTCTCTCTCTCTCTCTCTCTCTCTCTCTCTCTCTCTCTCTCTCTCTCTCTCTCTCTCTCTCTCTCTCTTGCAACCATCTAATCCAAATCACTTCACTCCACCCTGTGTACACCTTTCATCCTCCTGCATGTTTAGGCCCCGACGACCTACAATCATTTCTAAACACCATCTCTCCATCTCCAATGTGAATGATGTGGAAGCGAAACTGATTGCAGTTTGTAGTTGTCCTTGTGTATCTGTGTATGTTAGATTCCTCAATAAGTTACAATAGTATCATGAATTATTACAGCAATTCTACCTACATTGAAATACAATTATGTATCCTTTTTCTTGAATCTAAAAAAAATGCAGATGAAGCGATAAATTAATGAAAAATGTTTGTTACAAACAGGAAAATTAGGTGCTACCTTTTGTCAGCCATTCTCTGATCAGTGTAAGACTCAAAACTTGAACTGACTCACAAGCTACAAAACCTTCACGGTGGGGCTTCTTGGGCAGCGCTCGTGCTTCCTCGTCTCTTTTACTTGTGCTTAAAAACTAAACTTTCTCGTCTTTGATCCATGTATCGCTATAGCCTGTTCCAGAGAAAGGTGACCGTTCTAACCCTTCCAGCTATCATTCTAGTACTCTGGATTTTGCTATTTCCAAAGTCTTCAGATCTCTCAACTCTCATTTCCTTTAGTATCTTCCCTTTCATTATCATGATAGCTTTCGCAAAGCAAGATCCACCGGTAATATCCTCTCCTATGCCATTATGTCTATCCATTTTCCTTGAGAAACTGTGGAAAATCTTACGTTATGTCTTTGGTATTCGAAAGCTTTTGACAATGCGGCATCTCATCTCCAAGCTCTCCTTTCGATTTTCCTACGACATTTAGAAACTCAGTCCTCTTTAGCTGGTTTATCTCCCAGTCAGCAGCACCAGTGTTCTAAATTAATCCTCATTTTTATAACATTTTCGTTAGTTCAGCAAATAGCCAAATACACTTACTTACTAAACATTCATTAGTGCATTCCTGTACTTTTTTCAGACCCCTCTCTATCTTCTTTTGTTGGAACTACATTTCTTCTCGTCAAAATTTTCTTTATAAATTCAGTTTTAGGCAGGATTTTCCACCTGGGAAGACACAATCTAGTTTCGTTTAACACATCTTAAGCCCATGTTTTCTTCTCATTTCTAAACCCCTCATAACTTTTGTAACCACTTTGATAGCTCTATAATTTCACCATTGAGTATAATAAACATAGTATCACTGTAAGATCTAAAGTCTACAGGAAACTGGGAGTCTTGTTGAAATACTAAATATTGATCTCCAGTTGCCCAAAAGATTTATTCGTTCTTATATGAAAGATTCTAGCTCAACTCACCTCACTGACCTGAGACCAAAACAATTCGACTTATTGACTGCTAATCCTGCTGTAGAACATGATCCACTTTCCCCTGGCAGTGTTTGTACCCTATTCTTCCTCTGTAGCTATTACTTCACTTTTTGCTTAAAAGAACTAACCGCCTGTGTGCCCTCGTCATTGGCTAGATTACATAATACTTGGCAAGCTACTGTATCAGCTGGTTGCTGTGTGACCGTAAGCAACTTAAGAGTAAGCCGTAATGTCTGCTTCTTCCCTACACTACTAAGCACTGGAACTCTACCTTTTCATGTTTTCTCTAAGAGCTACGACTTGCCCCTTTCTAAAAGGCAGGTCTTCCGCTTCTAAAACTCTTACATCTTCCGACTCTCGTCTTACTTCTCTATGTTTATAGAAATTTCTAATGTTCCACATTGTCTGGCCTCGGTGACAACTTTTGTTCCTGGTGGAAATCTTCGACAGAAGAAAGAGAAGCGCCTTGAGCATAGATATTTGCATTTGGGTCACTCAAACAAGTACACCATCCTGCAGTGAGGACACCAACATGGCTGCCACATCCGGATGAGGACTAAGTTTTCTGCCCGGTGGTTGAGTACACTGGTCGTGTGCTGGGCCACGCTGACTTATATGTCTGATATTAAATTTCGCTTCTTTGGTTCTTCCCACGAGGAACTGGTTGCCTTCCTCCCCTGCAACCCAAGAGAATTCTTTCAGCCGTAATCAGAGGTAGTCAAGGCTGAGTGACCTATGAACGTTGGAAAGTTCGGCCGCAGATATTGTGCACCGTAAAAGTCTTTTTCTTTTTAGCTTCAGTATATTTCTGTGTGTGATGTTTGTTGAGGAATGTTCGAGGCTTTTATGTCTAGCATTAAAGTCAGTGATAATCAGTCTTACTTGAGAGAGTATCAGTAGTTGGAAGTCGTCGAATATATATATATATTTTTTTTTTTTTTGCAAGTCTTTTCAGACCCTGCATTGAGGAGGGTAGCCAAGAAGACTGTTTGGCATAGTGATCCAACCAGAGAACTTTCTCGTCCGGTGGTTCGGAAGACCGTGGCTAAGTCTGGCTGTTCGTGCAAAATCAAATCTCTCGTTAAGAGTCACACGTAAAAGACCACAAAGAATATAATGAATATTATACATTAATATCTGGACATTTTTACAATAGAGAAGCAGGAGCGAGCGAGGCTTGGTCGTCAGCCAAGTTGCAGGGATGTAATACACAACACTAACGCATTCGTCCGCTTTAGAAAAATATCCTTCCAGTAGAGGCAATGTATCCTCGCAGGATGGGAAAGCCTTGACTTAATGAGGTGTAATTTCGGAGGCCAGATGGGCCTGGTACAACACTGCAGACCTGGTACATCCAGGGACAACACCAGCAGCGGCCAAACAATAGTCCAAATGACAACTGACAAGCCTCGTAAGTCACCCTCACTACTACTTAATGTTTAGGAAGGACGTGATGACGCTATTGTTACTAGTACATGATGACATACTCAACCCTGGGACTCCCTGTGTGGGGAATCCCTATTGATAAGGTGCAGCGTTCTGTTCGAAGGGAGAGCGTCTCACGCTATACCACTTCCAAGCTATTAATCTAATATCGTTAGGAATCCTACCATCTCCTCTTGTCTCGTCGTGCTTTAACAGTATATTGTTGCTGTAGAGAGTTATAAATACGGTGCATACGGGTTAGTTATCTCAAAATCTGCTTGTTACTAGATTAATATACTTAACCATCAATCATACTTGTCAAAGTTACTGGATCAGAGTAACTATTGGGGGTTATTGTGGCTACGGACCATGAAAAACATAGGTCTCCCTGCGATATCTTTGGTCACATTATTCTGTTGTGAATGTGTATGTGTGTAAACTGTATGAGCTTGTGTAAATATGTAAATGAGCTGCTTAGTCTATACGTTAATGAAAGCGCAGCTCTTTAATCAAGAGGCCGTACCTCTCCGGTAAGAACTTTTATCTTTCCTGTACTTCCTTGGCATGTCTGTATTATGTTAGTGTCAATATTTTTCTTTTGGTATACTGCCAGTCTTGTACGTGAATGCTTTATGAAGCTCTGAGTATTACATACTGTGGTGCCATAATTTGTATCAGTTTACTGACATTAACGCTGTTCCTCCGTTTCCTGACGAGGGATGACGTTCTTGATCCTTGAGTCCACGAACGCCCAAGTCTCCCTCCACCCTCCTGTGTTGTACTAACTGTTCGCTTGGGGCTTGCCTTCACCTGCCCCTATTGTATGTGCTCTTCACCCACTCTGTCACAAAACTGATTTGTCTCTGTTTAGAAAATAAATCTGTAGATAACTAATATCATTATCGTTAATAGGAATGTCGAACTTCATGACTTGACTCCAAATGACTTGCAATGACGTTAAGAGTATAATTACAATTGAAATTCCCCAAGAATGATTATGAGTATGAAGTGATACAGCAAGCGCATGCATTTCTACTTAGCATCAAAACAAACTTCAAATCTTTGATTGCTGTATACAGTTAAGTGTAAAGCGAGATTCCTCAGTGTTTGAGGTCCTGTTCCTCGATGATTCACAGCAAAAGTACAGCTGTGACTAGCGACACTTCCTGAATGATGTTAGACTTTGCCTGAGACACATCTAAGATGACCTTAATGTCCTACTTTTTTTGTGACTATGAAAATACCTCAAAACTGATACTTCTTGAAACGACTGAAGAACACACATGATCAAGGAAATCTTCAGGAGCCCTCTGACCCTTGCACTTGCATACAGAAAAGCACGCAAAGCTCAGCTGGTGGGATGTACATGTGTGGAACACTGTACGATGGAAACAAAACTGTGTTAGTTCAGCTGGTGAGGGCCGGATGGGTTTATCAAGAGGCTCATATGAAGTACTGTGACTGCTCCATCCGGTGCACCGGTGTTGAGATAACTGGTGGCACCATACTCGTGTCTCCCTTCGAGGGAGGCACCAGGCGTGGCATCCTGCTAAAGAGGCACCAGGCGTGGGCATCCAGCTAGAGAGGCACCAGGCGTGGGTACCCAACGAGGGAGGGACCAGGCGTAGGCAACACCAGACATGATGTGTGTGTCGGAGTGGGTAGTAAGAATTACGACACAGAGCAACACGTTATCCCCTTCATAAGCTCGTCACCTGATTTGTGTCATACCTTTGAGGGATTTTCACCAAAGGTTAACTACAATAGCTGTCCATTGGAGACTACTTTCCAACAGAAAACAATAACGTGTGAACTACTCGGTTATCAAACAATCAAAAGCTAAAAAGAAAATGGTACTCGGCGTGGTAGGGAGACGTAGGTAATCGACTCCCCGAGATGATGGTACAGACGGTGTAATGAGGCGAGCAGCAACTGCTGGGAGGACTAGCTGGGTGAGGGCAGTACTCGAGGACGGACCTGTGTCAGGGTGCGGGACGGACCATCACCTTGTCTGTCCTAAGATCCTGAACAAAGGGGTAAGGGAGGAGGAAAGTTGCTAAAAGAGAAAAGTTCAGCTTTTCTCAGAAGTCAAGGTTATTTTCAGCGTTTGTGTAATGTGCTGAGAGAAGGTGGAGGGCAGTGCCACCGTTCATGTAAAGTCATAAGAACTGGTAAGGTTACAATCTTGACGCAGATACCGAGGACGGATTCATGGAAATGGTTTTTGACACGCAGGAAGGGAGCTTGACAAAACATGGTCGATTTGAGGTGTGTGGCCAGGGCGAAGCATCTGCGCAGACTGGTAGGGGAAGAAACCACTGGGAAACACAAAAAAGGAACAGTGCGGCATTTCTGAACAGTGGGTATTTGAAATTTCTACGAGACTACATTGGAGGCTGGAAAAATCTGACAAATGTTACAGGTGTCCTTGAAGTCTTTCGTAATCATCTTGACAGCATCAATCATTCGCCCTCCCAATATCCTTGTTACGAGGTCGGTTGCTCACTTGCTCTTGGAATACTTAAGTTGGAATTTTCCACAACAGAAGGAGCGAAGAATCCTGAAGCTCTAGACAATGGTGACTGCGAAACTTCTTTCTGCTATGGAGATCAAGTTTATTTCATTAATCCAGTATACCATTTTTATCTTCTCTAGTGACATAACAGCTTGCTGAGCACTAATACAGTCCCATTACTTCACGGCCCGACAGGTTTAGGAATTTACGATTGCATATTTGACCATAAACAGGCGTAGCCTGGAACTAATACAAAGTTTTTTCATTTTGCTATATTGGCGGGTTGGCTTGCCCTACCAGGGACAAACAGGCAGTTCACTAATGAGTTAACACAAGACAACATAAGCCGAAGTTTTTCTCGAAGTATTGTTTATAAGGGATTGCCTGGCGCTCTCATGGTTGTCTGAGACTTTCCTGGTCTTCGGAAGCTTTCATGGTTGTCTTAAGCTTTCATGGTTGTCTGAAGCTTTCATGGTTGTCTGAAGCTTTCATGGTTGTCTTAAGCTTTCATGGTTGTCTGAAGCTTTCATGGTTGTCTGAAGCTTTCATGGTTGTCTGAAGCTTTCATGGTTGTCTGAAGCTTTCATGGTTGTCTGAAGCTTTCATGGTTGTCTGAAGCTTTCATGGTTGTCTGAAGCTTTCATGGTTGTCTGAATCTTTCATGGTTGTCTGAAGCTTTCATGGTTGTCTGAAGCTTTCATTGTTGTCTGAAGCTTTCATGGTTGTCTGAAGCTTTCATGGTTGCCTGAAGCTTTCATTGTTGTCTGAAGCTTTCATGGTTGTCTGAAGCTTTCATTGTTGTCTGAAGCTTTCATGGTTGTCTGAAGCTTTCATGGTTGTCTGAAGCTTTCATGGTTGTCTGAAGCTTTCATGGTTGTCTGAAGCTTTCATGGTTGTCTGAAGCTTTCATGTTTGTCTGAATCTTTCATGGTTGCCTGAAGCTTTCATGGTTGCCTGAAGCTTTCATTGTTGTCTGAAGCTTTCATTGTTGTCTGAAGCTTTCATGGTTGTCTGAATCTTTCATGGTTGTCTGAAGCTTTCATGGTTGTCTGAAGCTTTCATGGTTGTCTGAAGCTTTCATGTTTGTCTGAATCTTTCATGGTTGCCTGAAGCTTTCATGGTTGCCTGAAGCTTTCATTGTTGTCTGAAGCTCTCATGGTTGTCTGAGCCTTTCATCTGAAGCTTTCATGGTTGTCTGAAGCTTTCATGTTTGTCTGAATCTTTCATGGTTGTCTGAAGCTTTCATGGTTGTCTGAAGCTATCATGGTTGTCTGAAGCTTTCATGTTTGTCTGAATCTTTCATGGTTGTCTGAGGCTTTCATGGTTGTCTGAAGCTTTCTTGGTTGTCTGAAGCTTTCATGGTTGTCTGAAGCTTTCATGGTTGTCTGAAGCTTTCTTGGTTGTCTGAGGCTTTCATGGTTCTCTGAAGCTTTCATGGTTGTCTGAAGCTTTCATGGTTGTCTGAAGCTCTCATGGTTGTCTGAAGCTTTCATGTTTGTCTGAATCATTCATGGTTCTCTGATGCTTTCATGGTTGTCTGAAGCTTTCATGGTTGTCTGAAGCTTTCATGGTTGTCTGAAGCTTTCATGATTGTCTGAGGCTTTCATGGTTGTCTGAAGCTTTCATGGTTGTCTGAAGCTTTCATGGTTGTCTGAAGCTTTCTTGGTTGTCTGAGGCTTTCATGGTTGTCTGAGGCTTTCATGGTTGTCTGAAGCTTTCATGGTTGTCTGAAGCTTTCATGGTTGTCTGAAGCTTTCATGTTTGTCTGAATCTTTCATGGTTGTCTGAAGCTTTCATGGTTGTCTGAAGCTTTCATGGTTGTCTGAGGCTTTCATGGTTGTCTGAAGCTTTCATGGTTGTCTGAAGCTTTCATTGTTGTCTGAAGCTTTCATGGTTCTCTGAAGCTTTCATGGTTGTCTGAGGCTTTCATGGTTGTCTGAAGCTTTCTTGGTTGTCTGAGGCTTTCATGGTTGTCTGAAGCTTTCATGGTTGTCTGAAGCTTTCATGGTTCTCTGAAGCTTTCATGGTTGTCTGAGGCTTTCATGGTTGTCTGAAGCTTTCATGGTTGTCTGAAGCTTTCTTGGTTGTCTGAGGCTTTCATGGTTGTCTGAGGCTTTCATGGTTGTCTGAAGCTTTCATGGTTGTCTGAAGCTTTCATGGTTGTCTGAAGCTTTCATGGTTGTCTGAGGCTTTCATGGTTGTCTGAAGCTTTCATGGTTGTCTGAAGCTTTCATGGTTCTCTGAAGCTTTCATGGTTCTCTGAAGCTTTCATGGTTGTCTGAAGCTTTCTTGGTTGTCTGAGGCTTTCATGGTTCTCTGAAGCTTTCATGGTTGTCTGAAGCTTTCATGGTTGTCTGAAGCTCTCATGGTTGTCTGAACCTTTCATCTGAAGCTTTCATGGTTGTCTGAAGCTTTCATGTTTGTCTGAATCATTCATGGTTCTCTGAAGCTTTCATGGTTGTCTGAAGCTTTCATGGTTGTCTGAGGCTTTCATGGTTGTCTGAAGCTTTCATGGTTGTCTGAAGCTTTCATGGTTGTCTGAAGCTTTCATGGTTGTCTGAAGCTTTCATGGTTGTCTGAGGCTTTCATGGTTGTCTGAAGCTTTCATGGTTGTCTGAAGCTTTCATGGTTGTCTGAAGCTTTCATGGTTCTCTGAAGCTTTCATGGTTGTCTGAGGCTTTCATGGAACAGACAGCTGGGTGTGAGGAGCGGACGGGTGAGGTGGTTAGCTGCGGATGGCAGTGAGGCAGCGAGGAGTACGGAAAGTTTGTTTTAGTTTTAAAATGTTCATTGCCTAGAGATACACAGACTAAGCAATTCAGTGACAGTATGGGTGAAGGGCACCTATCTAGGGGTAGGTGGAGGCACGTATAGATCGTACAGTGGGTACAGTACATCGAAATAAGAGACTGACAGGAGGGCCCGAGTGGGGCCCAGGGACCTAAACGGTTCCCCATTCGTCCGGAGGGAGGAAGGTCTAGGATATATCAAATTCATGATATATAGTTACAGGATAGTAAGTGATGCTGACAGCAAAATGGGTAACAATATTTGTGTTATTCAAAACAAGTTTGAAATATGTCAAACTTATACAGAACATCTTCCTAACATTCGAATTACATTGTATACACAAACAATTTCATATACACTGAGATGTGTGTTTGGAACAGGACAAAATTGATAGCAGTATGAAAGGTTAAAATTATATACATGTCGGGCATGCAGACACAGAATACACTGGGCTGTACTGGGCATGCTGTTAACATTCACAGTAATACAAAGAGGGTCAAGGTATGTACGTTATACCCTGGACATTGTACTTACAGAGCGTGCTTGAACTGGGCATGATTACGCAGGCATTTTGATTGCGTCAAAACGTCTTTAAGGATATTACTATCAACGAAGTAGTCAAAAAGTTGTCGAAACAGTGAGCCTTGAGGTCTAGGATCACTGATTTTGGGACACTCACTAATATAGCGTCCTATATTAAGTTCACCATGTGCAGAGCAGAGTCAGCATTTGGAATATTCAGGATCATGGTTTCTCGCGGCTTAAAGATCTATTTGGTATTAGTTCACACAGTGGCCGTTGTTGGAATTGGCTAAGGTTGAGCCACCTGAGGTACCCTGATGGATGATAGTGGGTTATTTCAGGGAGAATTGTGATCATTAATAACCTACAGTGGCCTGGGGCGGATGTGGGGTTTCTGGCACTAAAGATTACATTAAGGCCATGAACAAAATCTTTAACTGTCGGAAAGGTCAGGCTCAGTTCTCATGTCTATTACTCTGGTCCCGACATGGGACAACCTAAAGTTAGTCTTATAGCTATATTTTGTACCTCCTCAAGGTGACGAAGAAGTTTCGGATTAACCATAGACAGGTTGGTGGCATGATAAGAGAGTATAGAACGTACGCACCACAAATAGAAGTTCTAGCAATGTTGATACCCATACCAATTTTCTTGCTCGTGAAGGCACGGAAAAGTAGCACGCGATTAAGGAGCTTAGTGTTTAAGTTGGATACATAAGTTTGGGGATCATTGAGAGAAGCAATAACGATACCTAGATAAGTGTATGAGGGACATGTTTCAATTTCATTAGTATGAAGTACAAGGCAGAGATTCTCATTTCTAATACGCTCATCATAAATTAGCACTTTTGATTTGACATTGTTTAGGACTAGGCCGCGCTGAGTGACGGAGTAAGTGAACTGGTGAAGTAGAACTTGAAATCTTTCGATCCCTAAAATTTTAAGTTTGTATCCGCTTTTTGCATCTAGTCGGTAAAATTTTCCGTTTGAAACTGCGTAATGTACGTACTGAAATACGAATTGTAACATCTTATGTAATATCAACCCACTGGAGTCTGACTAAGACCCTTTGTGACCCCTGTAATCCTTTTGCGCTACCGCTCTAATGATAAGCATGGAGTGCACAATAAACTAGCCGGGGACACCGGCATAAATCCAGAAAAATCCTGCGGGATTCCAAAGGCAAAAGAAAACAAGTCGCTGACGGCGCCTCTGAACATGACTAGAATTGCGATCAGACAGGCACTCTCAGAACCATCTAACCCTCTGACCCCTTATGCAGAGTTCTGAACGTTGTTCAAGAATGATGTCCCTATTCGCAGTTTCAAAGGCAGATTTGAGGTTTATGAAGGCTGTACATATAATTTTTCGTTAGTGGGCAAAATATTCGGCAAAGCAATGATGTGTACCTCTACCTGGCAGAAAGCCAAAGAGATGAGGGTACACTAAGACGAGATGATACTACTTACAAGCCTATTGAAAATTATGCGTGCTACTACTGTGCAGAAACAAGACATGAGAGAAATGGGTCGAAACTGATCATAGTTAGCCTTGGTATTGGTATGATGTGTCCATGCTTGAGGAAAGGCTACTTGTTGAAGGCTCATATTGTAAAGATCAAGAAGAGAACTAGTAGGAGTCACGACATTAAAGAGAAGTCGCAGCACCTCATTGCTTGGGATGTTGTCCATCTCAGTGTGATCGCTGCAGACTATTTCTATGGTAAAGCCTCTGTTGACAACAGTCTAGTGCAAGGAATCTTGAACATGCCGAGGCAGTGCCGTGATCTGTAACTGTGCACACCACTGCCAGGTCAGATCGTTGGCGTAGTGAAAGGTGATTGTGATGTATGTGTGGATTTTTTTTTTTCTTTTTCTTTTGCTATAATCCTGTTGATATCCCTCCATACCCGACTTTGGTGTCTGTAAACATTAATGCCTAGCACGAAATGATGCCAAGGAGGACGGTAAGATGATAAACTGGAGGCGATCTGTAGGTTACGACGGGAGGCTCGGCTTTCCCGGGGGAAAGGGGGAGGAGGTGACAAGATTTGAAGTTGGGAGAGGCGACAGAACATTTACCTGAGGTGGAGAGGAGGTGAATAGGTCTGTAGTGGGAATAGGACGACGGGACTTGAGGTAAGGAAGGGGAAATAGGACTTGAGATGGGGAGGGGCTGGCAAGATTTGAGGAGGGGAAGCAAATCTTGCAAGGAGGAGGCCGGTAACCTGACGCCACCTTGGTCGTTTCCTGTGTGTCCTGTGTCACACCCGAGTCTCGCCTCACACTATCAGCCCTCATCCTGTCCCACACTGCCAACCTTCACCCTGCCCCACACTACCAGCCCTCACACTGTCAGCCCTTACCCTGCCCCACACTGCCAGCCCTCACCCTGTTCCACACTGCCAGCCCTCACCCTGCCCCACACTGTCGACTTTCACCCTGCTTTTCACTACTAGCCCTTATCTTGTCCTCACGACAGCCCTCACCTTGTCCCACACTACCAGCCCTCACACTGCACCATACTGTCAGCACTTACCCTGCCCCACACTGCCAGCCCCCATACTACATCATACAGCAGAAATGAAACAACCTATTTCGCAGCTTTATGATTTGAACCTAACATTGTGTATCAGCTATAACCACAGAAGATACACTGATACAGATGTGTACAATACACGATATCTTTACAGACAGGGATGAGATCTTGAGCTCCTCCGGACAATATTTCGAAAAGCTAAGCTCCCTTGTGTCCTACATTAAGAGAAAAGGTAGAATGGGAAAGAGAAAGGAAGTTCTCACTCCTAAATGTGATCATGAGATGAGGGAAGCCATCAAATGATTTAGTTTATTATCTCCATCATTTCAACGACCAACCACAACAGATTAAGAAGAGTCTTGTTATGGACTTACTTTCAAGATCCTTCAGGATAAGTTGATAACAAGAATTAGGCATGATAAAATGCCAGGTCAGTACATTAGGACAGACAAACTGGTTCTTCTGAAAAACATATTTGGCCAAATTTATCATTTATAACGCTAAGCAGTTAAGAATTTAGCCGTGAAAGATATCTAAGAATGAAATCCAGCAAGGCCACATGTTTTTAGTCAAAACGTCTTCCTGCAGATGACGAGTAAAATATTATTGTGGCCTCCCAACAACATAAGCACAAATCTTGTTAATGTACACCAAAGGATAACGTAGGATGATGATCCTGAAGTATATTATGCTCCCGGCACCAGTTGGTCACAATGATATTGTCACGAAGATCTCTATTTCTTATCTTGTCTAAGCTTAGTGAAGCCATAATAGGAACTGGAGTAATGCTCAATGATACATGAACTAGTCCATAGCCTTAAAATGATGATTGTATAATTTAGATATTTCTCAAGAGCACTGGACTTACGAGGTTACGAGAACCAGTGAAGCAGGCATACACATCTGGTGACCACGGCAGACATTTTTAGATTGCATGATCCATAGACTAGGAAACAAGTTCAAGTTTAGCATATACAGAAATCCCACCAATGTATGCTCATATATCCATTATTGCTCATCTCAACATGACAAAGTTAAATTATCATCATTTCAATCTATGTTCCTTAGGGCATTACGTATTTGCAGTCCACAGTTTATTGATGATGAGTTTGAGAAGATATATTCTATTGGATCTAAGTTAAAGTACCCTAGATCTTTCATTGATAAATCCCTTAAGTTAGCAAAGAAATCATTTTATAGAGTTGAGCCCAAACCTCCCATTGACACCAAGGATCTTTTAGTTCTCCCTTTTAATAATAATTTCACTTTGCTTCCCATATTGCTTAAATCCTTTAATGTAAATGTTGCCTTTAGCAACAATAATAATATAAAGAACATCTTAATCAGGAATTCACCAGAAAATTTTCTTGGATGCATCTGTAAAGTGCCTTGTGGAAACTGTGATAAATTTTATGTTGCTCAGACTGGTAAGGATCTTTCTGTTAGACTTGAGCAACATGAATATAGTATAAGAACGGGACACGAATCAAATGCCTTGTTTAAACACGTTAAAAACTATAATCATTGTATTGACTGGAGTAACGCCATCTCAGTTATTAACTCTAACTCTATTACTAAGAGAAATATCATTGAATCTTCTATTATCAAATACACAAAGAATTATAATCTTAGTATTAGTGATGGTCTATACAAAGTAGATAACTTTATTATTGATAAAATATGTAAAATGATAAGTTTATGAACGCTCGTTGTATGTTTTGGACAATCACATGTTTACCAAATGGCGTCCTAGCTTCGTCTCTTCGATGTATATCAACTGACTGTTTTATTTCTCTCTTGTGTCTCCCCTGATGATGTGATTATCACACGAAAGTGCACTTGGGAACTTATCGTGTTTCATTTTCCCAGTGGACTCATAGGAATATCTTGATCACGCGCAAAATTGTGATCCTTTCCAATATATATATATATATATATATATATATATATATATATATATATATATATATATATATATATATATATATATCGAGGATGTAAGGCATGTGTACGTGTAGGAAGAGAGGAAAGTGATTGGTTCTCAGTGAATGTAGGTTTGCGGCAGGGGTGTGTAATGTCTCCATGGTTGTTTAATTTGTTTATGGATGGGGTTGTTAGGGAGGTAAATGCAAGAGTTTTGGAAAGAGGGGCAAGTATGAAGTCTGTTGGGGATGAGAGAGCTTGGGAAGTGAGTCAATTGTTGTTCGCTGATGATACAGCTCTGGTGGCTGATTCATGTGAGAAACTGCAGAAGCTGGTGACTGAGTTTGGTAAAGTGTGTGAAAGAAAGAAAGTTAAGAGTGAATGTGAATAAGAGCAAGGTTATTAGGTACAGTAGGGTTGAGGGTCAAGTCAATTGGGAGGTAAGTTTGAATGGAGCAAAACTGGAGGAAGTAAAGTGTTTTAGATATCTGGGAGTGGATTTGGCAGCGGATGGAACCATGGAAGCGGAAGTAGATCATAGGGTGGGGGAGGGGGCGAAAATCCTGGGAGCTTTGAAGAATGTGTGGAAGTCGAGAACATTATCTCGGAAAGCAAAAATGGGTATGTTTGAAGGAATAGTGGTTCCAACAATGTTGTATGGTTGCGAGGCGTGGGCTATGGATAGAGTTGTGCGCAGGAGGATGGATGTGCTGGAAATGAGATGTTTGAGGACAATGTGTGGTGTGAGGTGGTTTGATCGAGTAAGTAACGTAAGGGTAAGAGAGATGTGTGGAAATAAAAAGAGCGTGGTTGAGAGAGCAGAAGAGGGTGTTTTGAAATGGTTTGGGCACATGGAGAGAATGAGTGAGGAAAGATTGACCAAGAGGATATATGTGTCGGAGGTGGAGGGAACGAGGAGAAGTGGGAGACCAAATTGGAGGTGGAAAGATGGAGTGAAAAAGATTTTGTGTGATCGGGGCCTGAACATGCAGGAGGGTGAAAGGAGGGCAAGGAATAGAGTGAATTGGATCGATGTGGTATACCGGGGTTGACGTGCTGTTAGAGGATTGAATCAGGGCATGTGAAGCGTCTGGGGTAAACCATGGAAAGCTGTGTAGGTATGTATATTTGCGTGTGTGGACGTATGTATATACATGTGTATAGGAGTGGGTTGGGCCATTTCTTTCGTCTGTTTCCTTGCGCTACCTCGCAAACGCGGGAGACAGCGACAAAGAAAAAAAAAAAAAAAAATATATATATATATATATATATATATATATATATATATATATATATATATATATATATATATATATATATATGTATATATATATATTATCCCTGGGGATAGGGGAGAAAGAATACTTCCCACGTATTCCCTGCGTGTCGTAGAAGGCGACTAAAAGGGGAGGGAGCGGGGGGCTGGAAATCCTCCCCTCTCACTTTTTTTTTTAATTTTCCAAAAGAGGGAACAGAGAAGGGGCCGGCCCAGGTGAGGATATTCCCTCAAGGGCCCAGTCCTCTGTTCTCAACGCTACCTCGCTAATGCGGGAAATGGCGAATAGTATGAAAGAAAGAAAGATGTATATATATATATATATATATATATATATATATATATATATTTTTTTTTTTTTTTTTATTTATTTATTTGTTTATTTATTTTGCTTTGTCGCTGTCTCCCGCGTTAGCGAGGTAGCGCAAGGAAACAGACGAAAGAATGGCCCAACCCGCCCACATACACATGTATATACATACACGTCCACGCACTCAAATATACATACCTATACATCTCAATGTATACATATATATACACACACAGACATATACATATATACACATGTACATAATTCATACTGTCTGCCTTTATTTATTCCCATCGCCACCTCGGTGCATTATTACATGACAGCTAGAGACTGAGCGTGAACGAATGGGGCCTTTGTTGTCTTTTCTTAGCGCTACCTCGCACACACACACACACACACACAGACACACACACACACACACACACATATGCATATATATATATATATATATATATATATATATATATATATATATATATATATATATATATATATATATATATATATATATATATATATATATATATATATATATATATATATATATATATATATATATGTATATATATATATATATATATATATATATATATATATATATATATATATATATATATATATATGCTACCGTCATGTGTCATATTAGTTTATCTATCGGTATGAAAGTCATACATTGAGAAGTTAGTGTCTATTGGGAGTGGAGTGACGGGTGTACACCAAAGAGAGCAAAGTGCTGCTGCAATTCTTGGGGAAGGGGATTAATCGAGAGCTTCCAACAGCATATTGGCTGGAGATCGAGAGAGAACCACAAACATAATGTTGAACAGGTGAACACACCCACCTGTGCGGCCGGACGTGCAGAGGGCCTCAAGGTACACAACCGTCAGGCAACATGCTGGCTGACTGGCTGTAGTTGTCTTAAGAAGGTTTACCAAGCACTGTTACTTTACTACACTCGAAACTTTATCTCATGTGCATCACCTCACACTGCACGTATTGTATCACTTCAGTTTCTTTGTGTGTTTTCTTATCAACGTGTAGTTTAGTTTCATGATGCCATCGATAATTCTTGTAATTTGGTTTTATGCATAAAATCGTTTGACAAAGAGCTTGTATGTTCAGTGTTAACACACACAACACTAGCTAGCGTGGTTGGGATTAACCGCTTGCGGTGCTACCAGTGGTCTGAGCTGACCTCGGGACCACAAGAGGAGTCTCTCCCTGGTCGATCACGTGGGGCAGCCACACACATCCTACCACTTTCATTACCCAGGCAACACTGGTCTCGCATAATCCACACGCCGCTGCCATCCCCGCCTTACCCCACCTCCCCAGCTGCCGTGACCTTCGTCTGCCGCCACCACCTGCCATCCGCATATAAGTCATAATTTGTGTTGTTTATGGACCGAGGGGTGCCGTGGCGTAGATATCCTGGAGCTGAGATCGGTTCTGCTCCCCATTACCTGATGCGCCGTTTGCACATCTATTGTCCGCCATCAACACAATGTAGTTTCATGATAACAGATTATGATAATCAAATATATGACTTACGGAAACCCCGCTTATGCCATTAGGTTTATGGAAACTTTTGTTGGGTTGGGAATAACCACTATAAGTGCAAAAAATGAAATATACAACTCATCTCCGAGGAATGGCGACAAAGGCAACCATTTCCTAGAAATCATTTTGTGTATGACATTCGAGTCATGACACTGGCTTGACAAGATCATGCTGACACAGGTCAGATGAACCACGCCTAGGTCAGGTGGGCTATGGTGGACCGCGTCCCCACATTATTGTACTTGGGTGCGTCATCTGCGGACCTGAGATGCGGGAGGACCCAAACAAACGCAGCTTCTCCCAACACACTCGGCCATATGCCGTAAGAATCTTCATAAACCTTAGCTTTGTAGAACAACATTACATTGCTTAGGAATAAGAGCAGAACTTCAGATGGTCTACACGAAAGCAGACGCAGCTGGAGGTGCGGGTGCAATCTCGGTGGAGGGGTATAGCAAGTGGAGACGTTTAGTTGTGTAAAGTTGAGTCAAGTTCCGGCGAAGGCGTTGTGATCGATGCCCCCATGATACCCCTCCAATAACTTTCTCTTCCACACCACAGCGCCCACCCGTACTGTGTCCACTGCCACTTTTGAGCAACCAACAAGTGGAAGGTAGGTGGTCCGTCACTACCAGCTGACGCAGCACCCTACTATGTGTCCCACCATCACCAGCTGACGCAGCTGTGGGTACCCCATTATGAATCCCAGCAACACTGGCTGACGCAATTCTGTTCAATTTAACTGAAAAAAATTTATCCCCAAGAGAAAAGATTATCTACGACACGGTGAGGCGGCTGTAGTAAAACATCACCAGTTTTATTTGGCTTTGCGCGTGAATTTACCACGTGCGTTCCCCACTATCTGCCTTTAAACTGCCAGCTAAGGCAGCAGCAGGTGGCTCACTCTCTTCCCCTCCATTCATTGCAGCCGATGCAGCAGGTGCCCCAACACAGCGGAAGACCTCCCCAGTGCTCGGGGAGCCGTCCACGTCCACCGGCCACGACCACAAGTTGTGGTGATGTGTGAACGCTGGAACATTCAGGGGTAAATGTTCAGCGTCTTGAGTGTGGGACTAACATTTTAGGCAGATACAAGAAATATAAGTCAGTTGTTATACAACGAAGAGACATGGCCAGGACGCCATTTGGTAAGCAAGTAACTGTCAAACCAAACAACTAAACAGCCATAAGTGTTGCCACAAAGACCAATTACCCATAAGTGCAGCCACTTTCACCAAAAATCATTGTCACTATGTCCGTGTCAGAGTTACATTAGAATATTAGAACATTTGAACATAACAGCTTGCAGATGGCCCATACCAGGCAGATCATGTTTACATCCAGCCAGCGTTAGTCATGTATCTATCTAACCTTTTTGCCACTGTTATTCGTTGAGGTGACTAACAAAGCCATAATTACCAATCCATTTTAAAATGACAATCAGAGAAAGTGTATATTAGAAATGAATAACAGATTTCTACTCAATGCTCATGTTTTTCAAATATTTCAGTATTTCTTATGCCCTAGCGATGCAGTGCTTAAGATCATATACATAACAAGTAGTACTTTACAAATTAAGGTATCAGCGTCATGGTTAACATTCCCTCTTGATCAGCTTTGAGGTGTGAAGCCTTCTCACAGTTGGAGTATATCGTACGTCATGAGCCAGATCCCATCGTTTCCTTGCCTTGACTTTCATTGTGATCACTGTAGAAAAGGCAAATTCAAAACGAAATTTTGTGGCAAGTGAAATAAGGACTTTGAAAGCTCTGTCAAAGAGATTCTGGCATTCACCATCAGCTTAAGAATGTTGCCAGGCGTAAGTCCTGAGAGACTATCTTTAGCGAGCTATATTTCTGCAAGGCTAAAGGAGTGAACTTACGCTGTGCATTATTGTCTATAATGACTCCTTCCTTCACTACGAAAAACCTCCTAATCCATGCGTTCTTCTCACATTATGCTAACCCAGGAAAGTATCCACAGAGAGACTGGTTCGTGGAAAATAAATGCCAAATGATATGATTAGCTAATGGACACTTTTCTCCGATCATCTCAAGTAACGATGTCATTTCAGAGAGCATGTAGACACTATCAACCAAAAGTCTATGTTATCAAAGCTGGAGCTTGTAAATGAAGCTGGCAACATTATCTTGACTGTGATGATATTCACCATATTCGCTTTTAATGTCAAGTTCAGCTGATTAATCTCACAAAAAGAAAGGAAAGATCTTCGAGATAGGCCATCTTTAGAACGCCCTGGTGCCACAACACTTCGATCACATGACTCTTGGCTCACTGTTGTTTTACCAACAGGAGATCCATGAAGGCCTCACCATCGGTTTTCCGCTTTAGCAGCAGCCCCAAGTGACTGATTCCTTCTCTGCTGACGAGAGCCCCGTGATTGATTTGTGGCAGTTTCCGTGAGACATTACCATGTCTGTCTTCTGCAGCAGTTTCTACAGGATCTTGGCCACTATTCGGCCCCTGCGGAACACATGGATCAGTAACTGCCGCATACCTTCCGAACTATGGAAATTCAGCAAATCACTTCCCCCAACCGCACTCACCTCCCCCTACCGCACTGGCAAGATTGGCAATCGCTCATAACTGCTGATACACAGCCTCGCAACCTTGGCACGACACCTTTCCCACAGAGACCCAAGCAACGACGCCCTTTTTCTCACAGGACATCTGTTCTGCCTGCTCAAGCGTCACGAAACTCGTGTCTGGTCTCCTCCATCACTCCCTCCCCTACTTACCTAATCTTACATTAATTGCAGCAGCTCGCCCAGAGATACATCACTTCTATCCTTACCAAGTAAAGCATTATGTTGTTACCTTTGCGTCCGTAACCTACTCACAGTCCACTTACAGCCATTATCACATGAAAAATAGACACAAGATCACTGGCTAGAACCTGATACAAAGTGCCTTCGGTCATCTCAGAGACTCGGCTTCTCACGGTGATATCCAGATGTGATATCTGGCTCATCAATTCGGTCGTTCCTCCCCAAGAATAAGTCTTGCTGCTTCAGCTAGAAATGGCTTAATGAGATCTTGTCCAGTTGTATGGAACTTCTTGCATTCATTCAGCAGTAAGGAGAGCAGAACAGTAGGAGGATTCAAGAACAGCTTCATTTGCCAAAACAAAGCGATCAGATGTCTGTACATATATATATATATATATATATATATATATATATATATATATATATATATATATATATATATATTATCCCTGGGGATAGGGGAGAAAGAATACTTCCCACGTATTCCCCGCGTGTCGTAATAGGCGACTAAAAGGGAAGGGAGCAGGGGGCTGAAAATCCTCCCCTCTCATTTTTTTTTTTCTTTTTTTGTATTTTCCAAAAGAAGGATCAGAGAAGGGGGCCAGGTGAGGATATTCCCTCAAAGGCCCAGTCCTCTGTTCTTAACGCTACCTCGCTAATGCGGGAAATGGCGAATAGTATGAAGGAAGGAAGGATATATATATATATATATATATATATATATATATATATATATATATATATATATATATATGTATATATATATATATATATATATATATATATATATATATATATATATTTCTTTTTTTCTGTAAACTTTACGCGACTCTGTTAGAGATGGTCCTGCCATTTGGTAGGTTTCATGTTCTCAACACTAAGGACTTTGCAATACTGCAAAGTATGCACTGTTTTTTTTCAGTGGATATATCAATAATGTTTGTAAAGCCGTGTTTTAAAAACGCTTCTTGTATGACCGTTTCTTTCCTTGAGCCATGATTCACAAATCTGAAGACTAATCTGAATTCACTATTGCCTGCTCTCGCTTGTGACAGAAATCGTTAGTACTTTGTTTGAATACTTCTCCCTGTTTGCTCCCTTTTCCCAGTTATCCATTTTTTCCGAAAATTGATCATTCTTACCCAATTGTTAGTAAGCTGCTCTAAAGCAGAACTAAGATGACTAACTTCGTCTGGAGTTCTAAACAACTGTTAAGAACATTGCAGAGAAGTATCATGCCGTGAATTGTACCAACTGCATCACACATCACCATCATGACCATTGTCTTGCTTCTGTGTGATCGCTAAATGCCTTAGAAGTAATAACACAGAAGAACATGAAAGTAGGCGAGCAATGCAAAATAATTGCCGTCAAGAGAGTGACAATGACTGTGGTACAATGTAGAGCCGTCTCCTGTACAGACCGGAGGCAAACTATCGTCTGATCCCCTACAGATGGTTTTTCCCCTCGCATCAGTTCGCGGCTTAAGTTAACTATACAACAAAAAATGAATCAAAATATTTTTCATACAGAAGTCTAATTTCCTTACTCAATAGACCATTTAAATCAAATGAACGTCTCAGAGTGACCATCCCAAACAAAATCTAATTTTAAGGTAAGATAAATACGCTCAAATACATCATAACTATAACTTAGTATGCCAAAATCATATTGTAAAGCATTGCACATTGTTTGCATTATCCGCGTCTTTTGCAAATTAGTGATACCCGTTGGCCAGAGGCCATCAATTACTGTTAACAGTTCCACAGGTCTGATTTTGCCATTTCTCATCCAAATATCATAAATAATCTTTAAGGACGCAATCTGGCTTTCCTTTTACATCGGTATTTTCCTTCGGGGAACATCTAGGGTTTCTGTGACGCTGCACTGCTACACAAATGTAGTGAAATCCCATTACTCTTCTGGTGTTTTTAGCACTTTCCTCGGCACGCCTCATGAAGAGGGAATCACTTGCCTTTCGTCTGGCTCGTGGGTCCTTCATCAGGTTGTTCGTTATCATCATTCCAAAAAGCATCACCATCATGGGACCTCTTCGTCAGTACATCATCATCACCACTAATGCGTCTCTTCTCCAACACACCACTACCACCGCGGCGCCTCCCTATATCCTGGTATCTTACCCGACCCACACTCATGCCTCACCCCAGCCAGCTTACCCAAACATCGGCCGCTTGCAGGAACTGGTCGGTCTGGAGGGAGGAAGGTCATAGCAGACACTCCTCGTGGTCACGCCCGCTGACCTCGGCTGCTTCTCAAGTACATTTTTCCTGGCATTATTGCACACGGTTTCTGAAGGTCGGTTTTCACAAGAAACATGAATACACCATAGGATATGGGTGTATACTGCATGTCAGCCACGATGGATCGGCTGACATGCGATAGAATCCTCTCCTTGTTTGTGCTTAGATTACTAAGACTTGTAGTTTGTCAGATGATACGGCCTGGCTAGTGTAGTGTGATGATAGTGCCATCATCGCTTAACAGTAGTTCAGGCCACATCCTCCACACCGGCACGTCCACAGCAATGCTGATGTCCTTTGGTTACTCTGTTGGGTCTCATCAACTCACACAACTGCCTCATGAATAAATCCGTGCTGTCTCACGGCACCATAACTTGTCTTCATCGTCCGAATATGACACAAACTGTAGATGGAGGATACATATCATCCGCGGGCATTACCATACGGTAACCATATGATCATCTCAGGAAACGGAGCTGGTGTTTAATGTATGCTATCCATGCTACATGCTTTTAATGCGCCACATGTTTTTCACTGCCATACAAGGATATCACCGGTACATACAGCTAATCATGGAATGCTATGGCACATACATCTAGAAGGGTAACGCGAAGATCGTTGTAGATAATGGTTGCCAGACCCAGACGGTTAGGTTTGCCCGAGGCCTTGGGGTCGCCGGTGACTCATCTCGCCACAAAGACTGGTTTAGATTATCCATTCCCTGGCAGCAGCATGAGGGGTGGTTGGTGCAGCTGAAGAGAAATTGTTTGTATAAGGAAAACGAAGGTAAATGCTATCATGAGTCCATCTAATAATCCCTTGCAATAAAGGCATGACAACCATGTTTACATTTGTACTATGGAACAATAAACAACGAAACCATACGAGAGGCTGACGGTTGGCGAGCGGCAGAATGTCATGCGGCGAGATTTAGATTCATCTCCATTCGATATGCTTCTTGCCTTGGGAATATATCCATCAATATCCCATTACTTTTTCCACCAGTAGTACATGTCTGGGAATCACCAGGAAAGTACAGTCTACCTTGTAAAAGCAACTAGGAAGACCTAAAGTCTAACAAAAATGTGAAACATTCAGGATTGCGTCAGTGACATTAACAAATGGACGATCATATCACATACATGTACAACATCGAAGACGCATGAGTGTTGTTAAGCAGAGGAGAACGTTAGTCCTATATCTTTATCGATGGTAAAACCATTGCATTACCAGTCTTAACAACCACTGCCACCACAACCACCACTGTTACCACAGTCTTAACAACCACTGCCACCACAACCACCAGTTACCACAGTCTTAACAACCACTGCCACCACAACCACCACTGTTACCACAGTCTTAACAACCACTGCCACCACAACCACCACTGTTACCACAGTCTTAACAACCACTGCCACCACAACCACCACTGTTACCACAGTCTTAACAACCACTGCCACCACAACCACCAGTTACCACAGTCCTAACAGCCACTGCCACCACAACCACCACTGTTACCACAGTCTTAACAACCACTGCCACCACAACCACCACTGTTACCACAGTCTTAACAACCACTGCCACCACAACCACCACTGTTACCACAGTCTTAACAACCACTGCCACCACAACCACCACTGTTACCACAGTCTTAACAACCACTGCCACCACAACCACCACTGTTACCACAGTCTTAACAACCACTGCCACCACAACCACCACTGTTACCACAGTCTTAACAACCACTGCCACCACAACCACCAGTTACCACAGTCCTAACAGCCACTGCCACCACAACCACCACTGTTACCACAGTCTTAACAACCACTGCCACCACAACCACCACTGTTACCACAGTCTTAACAACCACTGCCACCACAACCACCACTGTTACCACAGTCTTAACAACCACTGCCACCACAACCACCACTGTTACCACAGTCTTAACAACCACTGCCACCACAACCACCACTGTTACCACAGTCTTAACAACCACTGCCACCACAACCACCAGTTACCACAGTCCTAACAGCCACTGCCACCACAACCACCACTGTTACCACAGTCTTAACAACCACTGCCACCACAACCACCACTGTTACCACAGTCTTAACAACCACTGCCACCACAACCACCACTGTTACCACAGTCTTAACAACCACTGCCACCACAACCACCACTGTTACCACAGTCTTAACAACCACTGCCACCACAACCACCACTGTTACCACAGTCTTAACAACCACTGCCACCACAACCACCACTGTTACCACAGTCTTAACAACCACTGCCACCACAACCACCACTGTTACCACAGTCTTAACAACCACTGCCACCACAACCACCACTGTTACCACAGTCTTAACAACCACTGCCACCACAACCACCACTGTTACCACAGTCTTAACAACCACTGCCACCACAACCACCAGTTACCACAGTCCTAACAGCCACTGCCACCACAACCACCACTGTTACCACAGTCTTAACAACCACTGCCACCACAACCACCACTGTTACCACAGTCTTAACAACCACTGCCACCACAACCACCACTGTTACCACAGTCTTAACAACCACTGCCACCACAACCACCACTGTTACCACAGTCTTAACAACCACTGCCACCACAACCACCACTGTTACCACAGTCTTAACAACCACTGCCACCACAACCACCACTGTTACCACAGTCTTAACAACCACTGCCACCACAACCACCACTGTTACCACAGTCTTAACAACCACTGCCACCACAACCACCACTGTTACCACAGTCTTAACAACCACTGCCACCACAACCACCACTGTTACCACAGTCTTAACAACCACTGCCACCACAACCACCACTGTTACCACAGTCTTAACAACCACTGCCACCACAACCACCACTGTTACCACAGTCTTAACAACCACTGCCACCACAACCACCACTGTTACCACAGTCTTAACAACCACTGCCACCACAACCACCACTGTTACCACAGTCTTAACAACCACTGCCACCACAACCACCACTGTTACCACAGTCTTAACAACCACTGCCACCACAACCACCACTGTTACCACAGTCTTAACAACCACTGCCACCACAACCACCACTGTTACCACAGTCTTAACAACCACTGCCACCACAACCACCACTGTTACCACAGTCTTAACAACCACTGCCACCACAACCACCACTGTTACCACAGTCTTAACAACCACTGCCACCACAACCACCACTGTTACCACAGTCTTAACAACCACTGCCACCACAACCACCACTGTTACCACAGTCTTAACAACCACTGCCACCACAACCACCACTGTTACCACAGTCTTAACAACCACTGCCACCACAACCACCACTGTTACCACAGTCTTAACAACCACTGCCACCACAACCACCACTGTTACCACAGTCTTAACAACCACTGCCACCACAACCACCACTGTTACCACAGTCTTAACAACCACTGCCACCACAACCACCACTGTTACCACAGTCTTAACAACCACTGCCACCACAACCACCACTGTTACCACAGTCTTAACAACCACTGCCACCACAACCACCACTGTTACCACAGTCTTAACAACCACTGCCACCACAACCACCACTGTTACCACAGTCTTAACAACCACTGCCACCACAACCACCACTGTTACCACAGTCTTAACAACCACTGCCACCACAACCACCACTGTTACCACAGTCTTAACAACCACTGCCACCACAACCACCACTGTTACCACAGTCTTAACAACCACTGCCACCACAACCACCACTGTTACCACAGTCTTAACAACCACTGCCACCACAACCACCACTGTTACCACAGTCTTAACAACCACTGCCACCACAACCACCACTGTTACCACAGTCTTAACAACCACTGCCACCACAACCACCACTGTTACCACAGTCTTAACAACCACTGCCACCACAACCACCACTGTTACCACAGTCTTAACAACCACTGCCACCACAACCACCACTGTTACCACAGTCTTAACAACCACTGCCACCACAACCACCACTGTTACCACAGTCTTAACAACCACTGCCACCACAACCACCAGTTACCACAGTCCTAACAGCCACTGCCACCACAACCACCACTGTTACCACAGTCTTAACAACCACTGCCACCACAACCACCAGTTACCACAGTCCTAACAGCCACTGCCACCACAACCACCACTGTTACCACAGTCTTAACAACCACTGCCACCACAACCACCACTGTTACCACAGTCTTAACAACCACTGCCACCACAACCACCACTGTTACCACAGTCTTAACAACCACTGCCACCACAACCACCACTGTTACCACAGTCTTAACAACCACTGCCACCACAACCACCACTGTTACCACAGTCTTAACAACCACTGCCACCACAACCACCACTGTTACCACAGTCTTAACAACCACTGCCACCACAACCACCACTGTTACCACAGTCTTAACAACCACTGCCACCACAACCACCACTGTTACCACAGTCTTAACAACCACTGCCACCACAACCACCACTGTTACCACAGTCTTAACAACCACTGCCACCACAACCACCACTGTTACCACAGTCTTAACAACCACTGCCACCACAACCACCACTGTTACCACAGTCTTAACAACCACTGCCACCACAACCACCACTGTTACCACAGTCTTAACAACCACTGCCACCACAACCACCACTGTTACCACAGTCTTAACAACCACTGCCACCACAACCACCACTGTTACCACAGTCTTAACAACCACTGCCACCACAACCACCACTGTTACCACAGTCTTAACAACCACTGCCACCACAACCACCACTGTTACCACAGTCTTAACAACCACTGCCACCACAACCACCACTGTTACCACAGTCTTAACAACCACTGCCACCACAACCACCACTGTTACCACAGTCTTAACAACCACTGCCACCACAACCACCACTGTTACCACAGTCTTAACAACCACTGCCACCACAACCACCACTGTTACCACAGTCTTAACAACCACTGCCACCACAACCACCACTGTTACCACAGTCTTAACAACCACTGCCACCACAACCACCACTGTTACCACAGTCTTAACAACCACTGCCACCACAACCACCACTGTTACCACAGTCTTAACAACCACTGCCACCACAACCACCACTGTTACCACAGTCTTAACAACCACTGCCACCACAACCACCACTGTTACCACAGTCTTAACAACCACTGCCACCACAACCACCACTGTTACCACAGTCTTAACAACCACTGCCACCACAACCACCACTGTTACCACAGTCTTAACAACCACTGCCACCACAACCACCACTGTTACCACAGTCTTAACAACCACTGCCACCACAACCACCACTGTTACCACAGTCTTAACAACCACTGCCACCACAACCACCACTGTTACCACAGTCTTAACAACCACTGCCACCACAACCACCACTGTTACCACAGTCTTAACAACCACTGCCACCACAACCACCACTGTTACCACAGTCTTAACAACCACTGCCACCACAACCACCACTGTTACCACAGTCTTAACAACCACTGCCACCACAACCACCACTGTTACCACAGTCTTAACAACCACTGCCACCACAACCACCACTGTTACCACAGTCTTAACAACCACTGCCACCACAACCACCACTGTTACCACAGTCTTAACAACCACTGCCACCACAACCACCACTGTTACCACAGTCTTAACAACCACTGCCACCACAACCACCACTGTTACCACAGTCTTAACAACCACTGCCACCACAACCACCAGTTACCACAGTCCTAACAGCCACTGCCACCACAACCACCACTGTTACCACAGTCTTAACAACCACTGCCACCACAACCACCACTGTTACCACAGTCTTAACAACCACTGCCACCACAACCACCACTGTTACCACAGTCTTAACAACCACTGCCACCACAACCACCACTGTTACCACAGTCTTAACAACCACTGCCACCACAACCACCACTGTTACCACAGTCTTAACAACCACTGCCACCACAACCACCAGTTACCACAGTCCTAACAGCCACTGCCACCACAACCACCACTGTTACCACAGTCTTAACAACCACTGCCACCACAACCACCACTGTTACCACAGTCTTAACAACCACTGCCACCACAACCACCACTGTTACCACAGTCTTAACAACCACTGCCACCACAACCACCACTGTTACCACAGTCTTAACAACCACTGCCACCACAACCACCACTGTTACCACAGTCTTAACAACCACTGCCACCACAACCACCACTGTTACCACAGTCTTAACAACCACTGCCACCACAACCACCACTGTTACCACAGTCTTAACAACCACTGCCACCACAACCACCACTGTTACCACAGTCTTAACAACCACTGCCACCACAACCACCACTGTTACCACAGTCTTAACAACCACTGCCACCACAACCACCACTGTTACCACAGTCTTAACAACCACTGCCACCACAACCACCACTGTTACCACAGTCTTAACAACCACTGCCACCACAACCACCACTGTTACCACAGTCTTAACAACCACTGCCACCACAACCACCAGTTACCACAGTCCTAACAGCCACTGCCACCACAACCACCAGTTACCACAGTCCTAACAGCCACTGCCATTCAAAACATTAGGCTTCCTACTAGAAAGATCCGTTTCTTAGACCCCCCCAGCCTTGTGTAACTCAAGGTAACCCATCTAGGGAATAATAAAACATTCAAACATACTAAAGATATATGATTTCATTGTGCTAACTGATTCATTCTTGCAATTAGTAGATCCAGTGATCCTTTACTGCACTATCATGGTGCTTGAATGTCACGTGACGACCTGTTCTCCTTAAAGAAGGTTGCACTTTGATTGTTGATATAAAGTTTAGAGCAGGTGTTGGAAGCGATACTTCAATTTTGCCTTCCCTATACTGGAGTATCTTTACGTTTTCTTAGATAAATCTATATTCTAAAAAAACGAATATCCCACCTATTTTAATGGGAAACTATATCGAATATCCTTTACTATACTACTTCCTCTTTTTGTTAAAACAAATCTTAGCATATTTTAGACTGTAAGAATCACTGATGATAATTTGTTTCATTTACTTATTCTTTTGAGAGGGAAAGACAAAATCTGACTAAAAGAAATGTCCTTTTAGTATTCTGATTGCTTATTTCTACGGCATAATTACAGTTTCATTCTTCCACATGTTTGCGATAGAAATGAAGGTCAGAATCATTGAAAAGACATCAAGAACCATTGAAAAGGCAATTTCAGCCTGACCTAACTAAACGTACCTAACCTTAAAAATTCGCTAGATGACCGAAACGGTAATGATACCATTTGTACACGTACAATATGGGGAGAAAGTTCTACACTCGTGGGACTCCATCTCTTAGATATTTCCTTACATATGAAGAAATTTTGCAGTTAGGTAAGATTAGCGTGGAGTGTTCACCGCAGAAAAAATTATGTTTGAGAATGAATAGTTATTCCTCTTCAGCAATATAGTATTTTCTTATTTCAGTGTAGCTAGTCATCACAGATAAAGTGCTATAATACTGGTGTTTGAAATCGTTTGTTGTATGGACAGGTATCTGTATACTGCTAAAGCCACCAGCCGGGATCTGTGAAGCTGGGATCCCTGATCCACGTGGATGGCATTGTCATGAGACCAGTTGTCTTGCGTTGTGGTTCTTTATTCCTAAGGATGTCAATAAACTCTTTCGTTAATTGTAGGGAGTAAGTTGTAGGGATGTATGGTGAGCTAAACCAATTGATCTCACCATCAGTCCCTACAACTTACTTCCTACAATCGACTAAAGACTATATTGATATCTTAGGAATAAAGAAGCATGTGCAGCGGTGAGGAGGACATAATCCTGGATTATGTTTACCAACACCATGTCTGACCTCGCCTGAAAGTAACCAGCAGATAGCATTTGACCAGTCTAGACCCCATTGCTCATCAATGTGAGACGAAGGGTATTCGATTACTTTGTATTCGAGTAGCATTTCCCTATTACGGACGATCATAGCCTAGCCGTAGCGCTCCCGGTTGCTACACATAGGGTCTCTGGTTCGAGCCTGGCTATTGGAGGTTTGTACGTTCTATGATAGTGCGCGACCAGTTGTATAATGATAAGCTATTCGCTTAGTCAGGTACCTTCCGATTTGATCAACTGAGAAAAACAAACTTTTCTCGTCCTAAAGAACTTTGATTCTTCCTCTTCTTTTTTCTCTCTCTCTTCCTTTATATCTCTCTCTTCCTTATTATGTTTCATTCATGGCCTATCCTCACTGGTGTCTGGCGGTGACTGGAACCTTTGGAAAAGGAAAGGACGCAACGTACTGATCCACTTTTTTTTTTTTTTGTAGTAGATGCAGTGTTGGCGGGGCACTGCGCAAGTCAACTTCTCCTACCCGGGATTATATTGGAGTCAATAATTGGCGTCAGGGAATTTACACGCTACGGCTCAGGAAATAATCTCTTTAGACATGGTTGCGACTTGAGGTGTCGCCAGTCGTCATCTTCAATTTTGTCCTGTTCAATGATTCAGCCTTTTTATAATACTGTATGACCATAACTACAGAGAATTAATAATAACACGTCTTCGGAGACACAAGGTTGAGTTCCAGTGGTTGAGTGCCAGTAATAAGACTCCTCCAGCAGTTACATCTCTCAGGATCAGTCGGTAAATATCAAGTCCCAGGAATAGTCATCCTCTACTACTGTAAACAAGATGGACCTTTACTTTGTCGGGAAAACATTAAAACCAGTATTGTGGTATAGCAAATGTTTAGTCTCAAACTTTCCCAACATTGCCTCATACCTCTCGAGTCTCGCCTGTGTGGAAGCAATGCGACAGAAAATTACTGAATCGAAAGTTGCATTGATAATCTGAAGTTAATCATGCGATGTCCAGAGAGGCAGACAGTCATCCAGGGACCACTAGACTGAAGTATCGAGATATGATGTTTGGGAGGAGGGTTGGTAATGGGCATGTACCATTACCTGCTAAAAGTAGCACACGAAAAAGTTTGTCGGACTTTGGAACATATGTACACTGAAAAGATGTAAAATACATAGATCCTGATATATTTTGTACATACTGTCTCCCACTCTCACACTGAAGATGTATTTTTCTACTTCATATCTGATGCTTCATGGTTTGCTAATTCAGTGGCAATTTACTTGGTATTAATCTTTAAAGAGAAAAAATATACATACCTTCAGTTCGCTTGTGCCTCAAGTCACCCAAAGTATCGACAACCGCAAATTTTCTTCAGTTTGACAAAGAATCTCTTCGAGTTGCTAATGCTCTGATTTACAGACATTTTATATGAAACTGTTTGCTATGACTGAATATGATTTTGAGTGATCGGGGCCTGAACATGCAGGAGGGTGAAAGGCGTGGAAGGAATGGAGTGAATTGGAACGATGTGGTATACCGGGGTCGACGTGCTGTCAATGGATTGAATCAGGGCATGTGAAGCGTCTGGGGAAAACCATGGAAAGTTTTGTGGGGCCTGGAAGTGGAAAGGGAGCTGTGGTTTCGGTGCATTACACATGACAGCTAGAGACTGAGTGTGAACGAATGTGGCCTTTGTTGTCTTTTCCTAGCCCTACCTCGCACACATGTGGGGGGAGGGGGTTGTCATTTCATGTGTGGCGGGGTGGCGACGGGACTGAATAAGGGCAGACAGTATGAATTATGTACATGAGTATATATGTATATGTCTCTGTGTGTATATATATATGTATACGTTGAGATGTATAGGTATGTATATGTGCGTGTGTGGACGTGTATGTATATACATGTGTTTGTGGGTGGGTTGGGCCATTCTTTCGTCTGCTTCCTTGCGCTACCTCGCTAACGCGGGAGACAGCGACAAAGTATAATAATGATAATGATAACATATATATATATATATATATATATATATATATATATATATATATATATATATATATATATATATATATATATATATATATGTGTGTACGTGTAGGAAGAGAGGAAAGTGATTGGTTCTCAGTGAATGTAGGTTTGCGGCAGGGGTGTGTGATGTCTCCATGGTTGTTTAATTTGTTTATGGATGGGGTTGTTAGGGAGGTGAATGCAAGAGTTTTGGAAAGAGGGGCAAGTATGAAGTCAGTTGGGGATGAGAGAGCTTGGGAAGTGAGTCAGTTGTTGTTCGCTGATGATACAGCGCTGGTGGCTGATTCATGTGACAAACTGCAGAAGCTGGTGACAGAGTTTGGTAAAGTGTGTGGAAGAAGAAAGTTAAGAGTAAATGTGAATAAGAGCAAGGTTATTAGGTACAGTAGGGTTGAGGGTCAAGTCAATTGGGAGGTGAGTTTGAATGGAGAAAAACTGGAGGAAGTGAAGTGTTTTAGATATCTGGGAGTGGATCTGGCAGCGGATGGAACCATGGAAGCGGAAGTGGATCATAGGGTGGGGGAGGGGGCGAAAATTCTGGGGGCCTTGAAGAATGTGTGGAAGTCGAGAACATTATCTCGGAAAGCAAAAATGGGTATGTTTGAAGGAATAGTGGTTCCAACAATGTTGTATGGTTGCGAGGCGTGGGCTATGGATAGAGTTGTGCGCAGGAGGATGGATGTGCTGGAAATGAGATGTTTGAGGACAATGTGTGGTGTGAGGTGGTTTGATCGAGTGAGTAACGTAAGGGTAAGAGAGATGTGTGGAAATAAAAAGAGCGTGGTTGAGAGAGCAGAAGAGGGTGTTTTGAAGTGGTTTGGGCACATGGAGAGAATGAGTGAGGAAAGATTGACCAAGAGGATATATGTGTCGGAGGTGGAGGGAAAGAGGAGAAGAGGGAGACCAAATTGGAGGTGGAAAGATGGAGTGAAAAAGATTTTGTGTGATCGGGGCCTGAACATGCAGGAGGGTGAAAGGAGGGCAAGGAATAGAGTGAATTGGAGCGATGTGGTATACCGGGGTTGACGTGCTGTCAGTGGATTGAATCAAGGGCATGTGAAGCGTCTGGGGTAAACCATGGAAAGCTGTGTAGGTATGTATATTTGCGTGTGTGGACGTATGTATATACATCTGTATGGGGGGGGGGGGTTGGGCCATTTCTTTCGTCTGTTTCCTTGCGCTACCTCGCAAACGCGGGAGACAGCGACAAAGTATAATAAAAAAAAAAAATAATATATATATATATATATATATATATATATATATATATATATATATATATATATATATATATATATATATATATATATATATATATATTGGAAAGGATCACAATCTTGCGCGTATATTCCTTTAGTCCACGGGGAAAATGAAACACGATAAGTTCCCAAGTGCACTTTCCCGTAATAATCACATCATCAGGGGAGACACAAGAGAGAAATATAAGTCAGTTGATATACAACGAAGAGACGTATCTAGGACGCCATTTGGTAATCATGCGATTGTCCAAGACAGACAACGAGCGTATCATAAACTTATCATTTTACAAATTTTATCAACAATAAAGTTATCTAATTTGTATAGTCCATCACTAATATTAAGATCATAATTCTTTTGCCTTCTCCAGATCCATAAATGCAACATACATATCCTGTTTTTTGTGAGTATTTCTCACATACATTCTTCAAAGCAAACACTTGATCCACACATCCTCTACCACTTCTGAAACCACACTGCTCTTCCCCAATCTGATGCTTTGTACATGCCTTTACCCTTTCAATCAATAACCTTCCGTATAATCTCCCAGGAATACTCAACAAACTTATACCTCTGTAATTTGAACACTCACCTTTATCTCCCTTGCCTTTATACAATGGCACTATGCATGCATTCCGCCAATCGTCAGGCACTTCACCATGAGCCATACATTCACTGAATATCCTTACCACCCAGTAAACAGGACAGTCACCCCCTTTTTAATAAATTCCACTGCAATACCATCCAAACTCGCCGCCTTGCCGTCTTTCATCTTCCACAAAACTTTTCACTACCTCTTCTCTGCATACCAAACCATTATCCCTGACCCTCTCACTTCGCACACCACCTCGATTAAAATACCCTACATCTGCCACTCTATCATCAAACATATTCAACAAACCTTCAAAATACTCACTCCATCTCTCTCTTACTTCACCACTACTTGTGATTATCTCCCCATTAGCCCCCTTCACCGATGTTCCCATTTGTTCTCTTGTCTTACGCACTTTATTTACTTCCTTCCAAAACATCTTTTTATTCTCCCTAAACTTTAATGGTACTCTCTCACCCCAACTTTCATTTGCCCTGTTTTTCACCTCTTGCACCGTTCTCTTGACCTCCTGCCTCTTTCCTTTATACATCTCCCAGTTATTCGCACTGCTTCCCTGCAAAAAATCGTCCAAACGACTCTCTCTTCTCCTTCACTAATAATCTTACTTCTTCATCCCACCACTCACTACCCTTTCTAATCTGCCCACCTCCCACCTTTCTCATGCCACAAGCATCTTTTGCTCAAGCCATCATTGCTTCCCTAAATACATCCCATTCCTCCCCCACGCCCCTTATGCCATTTGCTCTCACCTTTTTCCATTCTGCACTCAATCTTTCCTGATACTTTCTCGCACAAGTCTTCTTTCCAAGCTCACTTGCTCTCACCACTCTATTTACCCCAACGTTCTCTCTTTTTTGTGGGAGATATCAAGAGTATATGGTGTGGGAGGTAAGTTGCTAGAAGCAGTGAAAAGTTTTTATCAAGGATGTAAGGCATGTGTACAAGTAGGCAGAGAAGAAAGTGATTGATTCCAAGTGGATGTCGGTTTGCGGCAGGGGTGCGTGATGTCATCATGGTTGTTTAATTTGTTTATGGATGGGGTTGTTAGGGAGGTGAATGCAAGAGTTTTGGAGAGAGGGACAAGTATCCAGTTTGTTGTGGATGAGAGGGCTTGAGAAGTAAGTCAGTTGATGATATAACGCTGTGGTTGATTCGGGTGAGAAACTGCAGAAGTTGGTGACTGAGTTTGGTAAAGCGTGTGAAAGATGAAAACTGAGAGTAAATGTGAATAAGAGCAAGCTTATTAGGTTCAGTAGGGTTGAGGGACAAGTCAATTGAGAGGTAAGTTTGAATGGAGAAAAACTGGAGGAAGTGAAGTGTTTTAGATATCTGGGAGTGGATTTAGCAGCGGATGGAACCATGGAAGCTGAAGTGAAGTCACAGGATGGAGGAGGGGCGAAAGTTCTGGGATCGTTGAAGAATGTGTGGAAGGCGAGAATGTTATCTCGGAGAGCAAAAATGGGTATGTTTGAAGGAATAGTGGTCCCAACAATGTTATATGGTTGCGAGGCGTGTTGGAAATGAGATGTTTGAGGACAATATATGGTGTGAGGTAGTTTGATCGAGTAAGTAATGAAAGGGTAAGAGAGATGTGTGGTAATGAAAAGAGTGTGGTTGAGAGAGCAGAAGAAGGTGTATTGAAATGGTTTGGTCACATGGAAAGGATGAGTGAGGAAAGAATGACAAAGAGGATATATGTGTCAGAGGTGGAGGGAACGAGTGAAAGGGTGAAAGGCGTGCAAAGAATAGAGTGAATTGGAACAATGTGGTATTCCGGGGTCGACGTTCTGTCAATGGATTGAACCAGGGCATGTGAAGCGTGTGGCGTAAACCATGGAAATTTTGTGAGGCTTGGATGTGGAAAGGGAGCTGTGGTTTCGGTGCATTACACATGACAGCAAGAGACTGAGTGTGAACGAATGTAGCACTTTTGTCATTTCCTAACGCTACCTTGGGCGCACGCGGGGGGAATGGGGGGATGCCATTTCATGTGTGGCAGGGTGGCGACGAGAATGGATGAATGCAGGAAGTGTGGATGTGTACACGTGTATATATGCATATGTCTGTGTATGTATATGTATGTATACGTTGAAATGTATAGTTACGTATATGTGCGTATGCGGGCGCTGCAAAATCCACTCCAGACATCCAAAGCACTTCACTTCCTCCAGTTTTCTCCATTCAAACTTACCTCCCAATTAACTTGTCCCTCAACCCTACTGAACCTGATAACCTTGCTCTTATTCACATTTACTCTCAACTTTCTTATTTCACACACTTTACCAAACTCAGTCACCAGCTTCTGCAGTTTCTCACCAGCAACAGCCATCAGCGCTGTATCATCAGCGAACAACTGACTCACTTCCCAAGCCCTCTCATGCACATCAAACTGCATACTTGCCCCTCTCTCCAAAACTCTTGCATTCACCTCCCTAACAACCCCATCCATAAACAAATTAAACAGCCATGGAGACATCACGCACCACTACCGCAAACCGACATTCATTGGAAACTAGTCACTTTACTCTCTTCCAACTCGTACACATGCCTTACATCCTCGATACAAACTTTTCACTGCTTCTAGCAACATACCTCCCACACCATATATTCTTGGAACAATCCACAAAACATCTCTATCAAACCTATCATATGCCTTTTCGATCCACAAAAGCTACACACAAATCCATTCGTTTTCCTAAGTATTTCTCACATAAATTCTTCAAAGCACACACCTGATGCACACATCCTTTACCACCTCGGAAACCACATTGCTTTTCTCCAGCCTGATGCTCTGTACATGCCTTCACCCTCCCAATCAATACCCTTCCATATAATTTCCCAGGAGTACTCAAAACTTATACCTCTTTAGTTTGAACACTCATCCTTATCCCTTTGCCTTTGTGCAATGGCACTATGCATGCATTCCGCCAATCCTCAGGCACTTCAACATGGTCCACGCATACATTGACTATCCCTACCAACCAATCAACAATACAGTCACCCCCTTTTTTTAATGAATTCCACTGCATTACCAACCAAACCCGTAGCCTTGCCGGATTTAATCTTCCGCAAAGCTCTCACTAACCCTTCTCTCTGCTCTAAATCATTCTCCCTGACCCTTTCACTTCATACACCTCCCCGGCCAAAACACTCTATATCTGCCACTCTATCCTCAAACACATTCAACAAGGGTATGCCAGATGTGTGGTAATAAAATAATGAGGTTGAGAGAGCAGAAGAGGGTGTGCTGAATTGGTTTGAGCATATGGAAAGAGTGAATGAGGAAAGGTTGACAAAGAGGATGTATGTGTGAACAGTGAAGGGAACAAGGAGAACAGGGTGACCAAATATGATATGAAAGGATGGAGCGAAAAAGAGTTTTAGTGATCGGGACCTGAACATGCAGGAGGATGAAAGCCTTTTAATATTACACGCTGCTTTCTTCCGATAAGTCGGTCTCTGACCCCTTACTTTGACCCTCCCCGCACTGGACCCTACCAGCCTTGGTCCTAAAAGTTACCTGAGAGTTGACCTATAGCTGTGCTAACCCGCTACTTATACTGCTCGAGATCGTTTGAGACTATGTCGTCAAAATTACCGAAGACATATTCTATCTTAGCACCTGCATGACATAAGTCCTTCCTATTTCTACTCTTCGCACAAAACTCTAAGACCTGGCAATTCGGTTCTAAACTTATCCAAGAGGACTCGAAGTAGGGACCAGTCTGTGTTACACGTCACAGCAGCCCATCTTTATCACATCTGTGACTCAGGCAGTAGCCTGTCTGTCACATCTGTGACTCACTCCGCGGCCCACCTGTGTCACATCCATAACAAGAGATTAACAGCGATTTCCGATGAACGAGTCGCAACTGATTACCTTTCCGAGTGGATTAATTAATGGCGGAGACGCTCGGAGAGGGGTAGAGAGAGAGGGGGTTGGGGGTTGGGGGAACTCAAATAGGTGAAGTGGAAGAGCAAAATAGAGACAGAAAGAGGGGGAAGGGGAGGTAAGAGAAACAAGGAGGCGAGAGGATAAGAAAAATAAAGCATATACAGCGATAGAAAGTAAAGATAAAGAGAAAAGTGGGGGAGGGGGCACTAGAGAAATCATTATGTAAACAAAGGAGAGACGAGATGGGGCCACTAGGAACAACTGGCTGAAGCAGAGAGACTGGTCACTGCAGTTACCTTGAAAAATAACCAAAACAAAAATGATGACCACATTGCATCAACATCATTACACAACAAGTGAGCAGCTTGAGTTTACACACAAACACAGCAAAATAAAGAGCAAGAGGAGGAGAGTCTCAAGAACGATGTGCTTAGTTCAAACCAACAACATACATGACAGGAGCCACTGGGTGGAGAGGCGACAGGTGAGACACAGAGGAGAACATGCATCAACGCAGACAACAGGGTGACTGACAACAGGTTGTAGACGGAGACAAGATCTTATCGATAAAGTGGAGTTGTATAGAAATATGTCGACCAACGATTCTCTCTTAAGTAACATACAATAAACATTTTGTCGACCTCAGACTCGGTAGAATGAAACTAATCTGTATTAATGTTTTTTCAAGGATACTTTACGTTGAATGGGGGCTGAGAGGTAAGGTACCTTTTTACCTGAGACAGTGGTTTTTAGAAGTAAAGTAAAATTTTTTCCTTTCTTGTTGTAGCAATCATGATAACGCAGAGTGAGCGCCAGTTGTGTCTGCCGCACTGATGATAGACGTACGCGAGACAAGGTCAGTAATCAGGTCTAGCTATAAGTTAAGATGAACTTCAGAGAAAATGTTAACAGTGATTTCTGATTGTTGTGAGATTCATGTGGTCACGGGATCAATTTAGGTCGCTTCGGGTCACGGACAGTAGTATCTGGAGGTCGATTTGCGGTTGTAAAAGGGCATTTATCACTGTCCGTTATTGCTGCAAGCACGTCATCCACGAGGCAAAGCCTTCCTTTATTCAAAAGAAGTGCGATAACCTCTCCTCGTCATGCACTGATAGATCTTTCTGGTCTTTAGCTAAGGGTATCTCTAACAAATTCTGTCGCTTTACTTTCCCTTGACTTTTCCGCTCTGACGGTACTACAGCTGTCTCTCCCGTAGACAAATCAACTCTCTTTGGTTCCTGTTTCTCTTTTAACTCCACCTTGGATGACTCTAACATTCCTTTACCCCATGATGCTCCTCTTACTAAACTTATGCACCTTCCCGTCATCTCCTTTCGAACTGTCCGAAAAGCACTTCTTTTTCCGGACGCAAGAAAGGCTTGTAGTCCCGATGGCATCCATCCCTGTGCACTGAAAGAGTGTGCCTTTATGCTTGCTCGTCTGTTCCGTTTCTGCTTAAAAAGCAAAACTTTTGTTTCTCCTTGGAAGCTCCATCGATACATTCTATCCCCAAGAAGGGTAACCGTTCTAACCCCTCTAACTATCGTCATTTTGACATCTGCCATCTCAAAATACTTTGAATCCTTCCTCAACTCCTATATCTTAAAACACCTCGAATATCACTGTCTTCTCCCTGATCACCAGTATGGCTTCTGTAAAGCAAGATCCACTGGAGATATTCTTTCCTATCTAACTAATGACTGATCATCCCTGAAAGATTTTGGGGAGACAAGTATAGTTGCCCTTGACCTATCTTAGGCTTTTGCGCCCCTCTTTTGGCTTCCCTCTCTCTCTCTGAGCTCCTTCATATCTAGCTTCCTCTCCGGCCGATCTATCTCTGTGGTTGTTGATGGATCAGCCTCCCTCCTTTTCGCCGTCAACAGCGGTGTCCCTCAAGGTTCTGTCCTGTTCCCTAAAAATTTTCTCATTTTTTTCAACGATTTCGTCTTCTCCACAAATAATCTAATGCACTCATTCGCTGCATTCAACCACATCCTTCATTTATGCCACCTCTTCTCTCACTTCTCTCACTCGATCTGCATCTCGTCTTAACACAGCTTCCTCTTTAAACTTACACTTGGACAGGATATCTCTGTGGGGTACACAAAATCTTTTTAAGTTCAATGCCTTCGAGACCCAGCTTTTACCCTTCTCTCCATCAGCATCTCCTCACAACTTTCGTCTCCTCTTTGACGGTTCCCTAATTCTACCTCTTGACTCAATGAGCATTCTTGGCATTACTGTAACATCCACCCAGTCTTGAAAACCCCACATTACCGAGATAGCTAAGTCTGCCTCTAAGAAACTGGGAGTCCTGTTCAGATGCCGAAACTTCTATTCTGAACAGTTGCTCCGTTTATACAAGGGATTGATTCGTCCTTGTTTGGAGTACTGGTCTCACATTTGGGGTGGTACTAGCTCTGCATCCTTACTTGACAGAGATGAATAGAAAGAGATCCGCCTTATAAAATGTCCCAGGATAATATCCAAACTTGACCCCTTTGCCCTACTTTGCAATATTGGTTCACTTTCCCTCTTCTATAGGTATTATTTTGCTTTTTTTTCCAAGAGCTGGTTGCTTGTGCGTCCCCACCACTAGCTAGACTACACAATACTCGGCAAGCTGCTGCGTCACGTCATTATTGTGTGGTCATCAGCAACTCAGGGGTGGACCGGTTTGATACCTGGTTTTTTTCCCTACAGGTCGAAGCTCTGGAACTCTCTACCTTCTCATGTCTTTCTCACTAACTATGACCTGGCACATTTCAAAAGACAGGGTCTTCACTTTCTGAAAAATTCGTAAATACTTTCCCTTGTCTTTTCTTTTTCCTTTTCATTATTCCATATTTCAATTAAGGCCAGGCCTTGATGTGGACTTTCGTTCGTGATTGGAGCCTTCAACATAAAACAAATCCAATCATGTGTCGTGAAAGGTAATTCGAAACATTGTCCACTGAATTAGGGAAATATTTTCATGCGTCTAAAAGAAATCAGCGAAATCAATTTGTTGGTCTTTTTCTCGTTTTATTGAGTATGTGGTTATAACTTCATGATAAAGCGGTTCACGTGTGTTGGGCCGGCATCCCAGCCCCCGTGTACCCTCATCTGTCTCCCTAACAAACTAAACTTTGTGATAACTTAATACCCGACAGTGTTTACAGCATCAACGCAGATTAACTATCTGGACAGGTGGTAGCTCAAGGTACTTTAAGCAACTGTGACCATTTAAAAAAAAATGAAATTTTTGAGGTGATCAAGATTCTGTCAACAGTAGAGCCAGGTGAAATGGCAGGGTGTCCACCTGTTGGCCAGTAGTGCTGATCGCTACCACTACCATAGTTTTATGAGACGAGGAGGTTTCTTGCCTCGGACAAGTGTATTTTCATGGCCAAATGCGGTACCACCAAGAGAAACGTAACCATCAACAAATGTGCCATGATACTTCCTCCTCTCCAAGCAAAACACAGCAGTGAAAGTCTCTTCCTTCTTTCGTCTTTTCCTTTCCTCATAGTCTTTATATATATATATATATATATATATATATATATATATATATATATATATATATATATATATATATATATATATATATATATATATATATATATATATATATATATTTTATATATATTTATTTTATTTTGCTTTGTCGCCCCTTCCCCACCCTGTGACTCACTTCCGCTTCCATGGTTCCATCCGCTGCCAAATCCACTCCCAAAGATCTAAAGCACTTGACTTCCTCAAGTTTTTCTCCATTCAAACTTACCTCCCAATTGACTTGTCCCTCAACCCTACTGAACCTAATAACCTTGCTCTTATTCACATTTACTCTCAGCTTTCTTTCACACGCTTTACCAAACTCAGTCACCAACTTCTGCAGTTTCTCACATGAATCAGCCACCAGCGCTGTATCATCAGCGAACAACAACTGACTTACTTCCCAAGCCCTCTCATCCACAACGGACTGCATACTTGCCCCTCTCTCCAAAATTCTTGCATTTACCTTCCTAACAACCCCATCCATAAACAAATTAATCGTGGAGACATCACGCACCCCTGCCGCAAACCTACATTCACTGGGAACCAATCACTTTCCTCTCTTCCTACTCGTACACATGCCTTACATCCTCGATAAAAACTTTCCACTACTTCTAGTGACTTACCTCCCACACCATATACTCTCAATACCTGGCAGTGCTACCGCTCTCATCTCAGGACACCGCAATTCAGGTTCGCCAACCCGCCAAGGGGCGCTCATTACTGCGCGTCTTTATTTTTTCCCTCCGTAACTTTCATAATGTTTAATGAACTTAGTCTAAATATTTCGACGTATTTCCTGAGCATGTGACTCACTTATTTGCAAGATGATTTTACGATGGTGGTGCCAAAAAGACTTTTTAGTGAGTCATTTAATGAGCCAGACCACATTTTGAGCAGTCATGGGAAATTTGAACATTTGTGTGTGTCCCATACTGCAGCAGCACCAAATTTCACATAGTCCTTGTTATGGATGAAACTTTCATTTAAATGGAAAATTAAACCAAGAAGCGAACCACCTGATGAATAAATGATAAATGTGTACTCTTCTTAGGCGTTGCCCTGCATTCCTTCCTTTACTATTCTACTCCATTATAGGTGTAAAAGACCAAGTGTTGATATTACTTGAACATCACTATAAACGCATTGGTCCTCAAGGCGAAATTTCAAAGTTGTGTATGTCAGTTGCTCATATTCTCATAGTCGGTCCCCTCTTGTGATGTAGTTAGTAATCAAGAAGTGAACACTCATATTCCTATATATTTTTTTGCTTAATATTCACTTCCTGTTGATTATCAATGTAAAATTTGAAGGTAAATATTTGGTCTCTAACATTGTGTTAGAAAACCCTTTTCTATAATGAGCTCCATGAGGCTGTGTTGACAGTTCCCAATCTCAAACTTTGCAAGATAATGTTTGTTGAGCAATTCCGAGTTGGGAAAGGATTTTGCACTATAGTGACAAGTCTTGTTACGTGGTTGATTCTAGATTACATCAGGTTAGGAGGTTAAAGTTGGGATATGTTAGCTCTGTTTTTGTTAGGCAGCTGGTTAAGTAAGCTTTAGTTCAGTTTAAGCATCAGAAAATTACGTCCATAATAAGGGAAAATAGGCCACATTCCTAAAGATATTGTAAAAGAGTTCCATCCCTCAGAGCATGGTGTACCTAACTTGATCATCGCTGGTGTTGTACTCACTTACGACTAAATAAATGTTTATTGATTAGAAATGGAATAAACTGGTACAATACGTCGCTATGGGCAGCCATCAGTATGAATACAAATCTTCGAGGCCAGATGGGCGTTTGTCGAGATATAAACTATTTTCATTACCGAAACGGGACGACTTTGCTAACGAACTCAAGCTGTAACTTACAACCCAGTGGACGTCAAATGAATACCTATCCAACTTATTTGTAGATATAAGTATGAAAGATTTGCTGAATGTAAAGGTATTAGGTTTCAAATGGCGAGCGTCGCGAAGCTTTTATGATATAGGCTTCGACACCTGGTACTGTCATATCATTTCCGCTTGAGAAATACTGCTTAAAAATTGCATAGATTGTCCAGTGAGTGTATTCCCACGTGCATTAATGCAGCGAATAGAACTTTTTTCAGTATTCGTCATTTAGTTGTTTATCTCAATTAATGGACAAACTTGATTTGATATGATATCTGCTTATCATTGATCCTTTCCTCTGGAAGGCGATGTAATGCTTTTCCTCAGTCTTCCCACAGCCAAATTTTGCGCGACTCTGTCATTTTGGATCCGTATGATCTAAACTTTAGCAGGCGTATACTCTGGTTCAGGACGCCGAGACTCCTCTTTCATTTTGTCTTTACTTGGGTCTCATAAAAGGTTTTGTTATGTCAAAAGTCAAGCAACCAAAGTTGACTTCTTGATCTACATTTCCTTATACAGTCAGATGAGAGGAAGCACTATATATAAAGGAATCTTAAGCCCAAAGGCCCAAATGATGTACAGGGAACAAAATTGTGTTTTCAACCATTGCTGCTGTTTTGCAATGGTCAAAAATAACTAAAAAGAGACAATCTCTTTTTTCTCACCATTCATTAGCCATACTACAGCCACTGTTCATGAAATATAACAATACACGTCCTCACACAATCTCCAAGTAGTGCACATCAAATCTGGGATTTGACCAATTTTGGCAACCATTTATTGGTCAAAGGACACAAGGAAGAACAGCTGGATTTTTTGTCCATTTTTGAGAGTGATGCGTATGGCCCAGTCAAAGATTAACACAAAGTAATTGCTTTGCCTGATGAGTCTTGGCAACAAATGGTACCAGATTTACGAGAGCTATGCGACATCGTTAAGTTAGAGGTCTTAGATATAGCCACAACGGAAGAGTATAGAGCAACGGGTGACTTGTTTATAACCTTTAAGTTTCTAAACCATTTTGATGATGTGGACAGTGAGCAGATAACAGCCGAGTTGAGTTAAAGAGATAGGTAACCCCCCCCCCCCCTCCCACACACACACACACACACACACACAAACGAGCGCACACACTCGTCTCTGTTGGGACGAAATGCCTCAGATGTTGGGGTTTGAGAGCCCTACACACCACACCTGCTTACACTCCACACCTGTTGTGGTTGAGAGCCCTGCACACCACACATGCTAGATTGGAGAGCCCTACACACCGCACCTGCAGTGGTGGAAAGCCCTAAACGCCACACCTGCTAGTTTCGAGAGCTCTACACACCAGACCTGCTGTGGTGGAAAGCCCTACACTTCACACCTGCAGCGGCTGGGCGCCCTATACATCACACCTACTGTGGTGAGGTGCCCTACACATCACACCTGCTGGAGTTGAGAGGGAGTCTGGGGGTTATGGACGAGGCGCCAGTGATGAAGGCAACAGTCGCCGTCGCTACCATTGTCTTGTAAACAATGGGAAGTCATCAGGCCACACGGGCGGCTGCTTCCTCTCTGCTGCCACACTCCGCTGTTACTTCGCCTCCCCTGCAAGAGACAAAGAAATTGTTCAGGTCCAAAAACAATGACAGTATCATCCTGTGACGCGAGTGAATGTTTCTCTGTTATAACTCATGTTAGCTTACCAGTGAAAGGACCACCAGTGGTGACTGTGCCAGTGAAAGGACCACCAGTGGTGACTGTACCAGTGAAAGGACCACCAGTGGTGACTGTACCAGTGAAAGGACCACCAGTGGTGACTGTACCAGTGAAAGGACCACCAGTGGTGACTGTACCAGTGAAAGGACCACCAGTGGTGACTGTACCAGTGAAAGGACCACCAGTGGTGACTGTACCAGTGAAAGGACCACCAGTGGTGACTGTACCAGTGAAAGGACCACCAGTGGTGACTGTACCAGTGAAAGGACCACCAGTGGTGACTGTGCCAGTGAAAGGACCACCAGTGGTGACTGTACCAGTGAAAGGACCACCAGTGGTGACTGTACCAGTGAAAGGACCACCAGTGGTGACTGTACCAGTGAAAGGACCACCAGTGGTGACTGTACCAGTGAAAGGACCACCAGTGGTGACTGTACCAGTGAAAGGACCACCAGTGGTGACTGTACCAGTGAAAGGACCACCAGTGGTGACTGTACCAGTGAAAGGACCACCAGTGGTGACTGTACCAGTGAAAGGACCACCAGTGGTGACTGTACCAGTGAAAGGACCACCAGTGGTGACTGTACCAGTGAAAGGACCACAAGTGGTGACTGTACCAGTGAAAGGACCACCAGTGGTGACTGTACCAGTGAAAGGACCACCAGTGGTGACTGTACCAGTGAAAGGACCACCAGTGGTGACTGTACCAGTGAAAGGACCACCAGTGGTGACTGTACCAGTGAAAGGACCACCAGTGGTGACTGTACCAGTGAAAGGACCACCAGTGGTGACTGTACCAGTGAAAGGACCACCAGTGGTGACTGTGTTAGTGTGGGAACCGCCTGTGGTGACTGTCAGTGTGGTGATCACTAATGGTGACTGAATCAGTCCGATAAGTAACTGCCTAATAATGTGTATATTGACCCCAGCAAATCTTGAATGAAGTTCAAAGTTTCTGAAATGATGTACAAGATCTTTTAGATAATAAAACTGTGTAAAACATGGATACAGATTAGGTAAGGTCAAAACTCAGAGCAGTGGAGATGGCTGATTTGCGTACTATAGTATGAATTATAAGGACAAAGAGCATGAAGAATGGAAATATGAAAAGGATATGTAATGTGGGCAAGTCATTAGAAATGTACATGGGTGAAGGTTTAACAGTGTACACCTGTGGCAGATGAAATGTTACTTAAGAAAAACAAGTAGAAGTAGAAGGTTAGGAAGAACAAGAAGTAGATCTCTAAAGAGACGGTTAGATACAGTGGTGAGCGCTGCGGATGCTTAAAATGAAGGTGTTAGAAGGATAAGGAGTCTTAGATTCAGAATATCTATTGTCTAGATATGCAAAGACAAAGCAATTCAGTGAGTGCATGGCTTAAGTGCACAAATACAAAGCTGATTTAATGGAGGCATATTGTGTATGGAGGTGGTATGGACTGAGGAGTTGGTGTGACTTGAATTAACTGTGTACAAAATGAAAGAGCATTAAGCAAAAGATGTATGTGGTTGCTTTCAGAGGTTGACCGCCCCTGACCATCCCTAGGCAAACCGGGAATAAAATTAATGATGATGGAATGACAGACGGAGAAATCCGCAAATACAACTGTATCGGCTCATCTGTCAGTTCCCCGAGTCTTCGTCTGAATAATCATATATCTAAAGTTTTCATTCACGTTTTGTTCACCTCCCCACATGTGACCAAGTCAGCTGCCTAACGAGGAAGTAGAAAAAAATTGTCTTCACTTTGGGTCTTTAATGAGCGAGCTCATTACCAACTCTTGCATGACAAAAATCTTTTATTCCTTATTATCATGCCGTCCCCTCAGTGGCCTGCCCCGACTGAGCCTTCACTGCTCACGCGCTTGTTTGAGTGTCAACACAAGTCATGTGTGGCCTTGTCCCTGTCGGACTCTTGGTGTGGCTAGTTTCCTTGAGATATACGTCACAACCAGGACAGTCTTTCCCAGGGGGACACCATATCAAGCGGTCGGGTATATATATATATGGATTTGTATGTAGCATTTATGGATCTGGAGAAGGAATATGATAGAGTTGATAGAGATGCTCTGTGGAAGGTACCAAGAATATATGGTGTGGGAGGCAAGTTGTTAGAAGCAGTGAAAAGTTTTTATCGAGGATGTAAAGCATGTGTACGTGTAGGAAGAGAGGAAAGTGATTGGTTATCAGTGAATGTAGGTTTGCGGCAGGGGTGTGTGATGTCTCCATGGTTGTTTAATTTGTTTATGGATGGGGCTTTTATGGAGGTGAATGCAAGAGTTTTGGAAAGAGGGGCAAGTATGCAGTCTGTTGTGGATGAGAGAGCTTGGGAAGTGAGTCAGTTGTTGTTCGCTGATGATACAGCGCTGGTGGCTGATTCGGGTGAGAAATTGCAGAAGCTGGTGACTGAGTTTGGTAAAGTGGGAGGAGGAAGAAAGTTAAGAGTAAATGTGAATAAGAGCAAGGTTATTAGGTACAGTAGGGTTGAGGGTCAAGTTAATTGGGAGGTAAGTTTGAATGGAGAAAAACTGGAGGAAGTAAAGTGTTTTAGATATCTGGGAGTGGATCTGGCAGCGGATGGAACCATGGAAGCGGAAGTGAATCATAGTGTGGGGGAGGGGGCGAAAATCCTGGGAGCCTTGAAGAATGTGTGGAAGTCGAGAACATTATCTCGGAAAGCAAAAATGAGTATGTTTGAAGGAATAGTGGTTCCAACAATGTTGTATGGTTGCGAGGCGTGGGCTATGGATAGAGTTGTGCGCAGGAGGTTGGATGTGCTGGAAATGAGATGTTTGAGGATATATGTGGTGTGAGGTAGTTGGATCGAGTAAGTAATGTAAGGGTAAGAGAAATGTGTAGAAATAAGAAGAGCGTGGTTGAGAGAGCAGAAGAGGGTGTTTTGAAATGGTTTGGGCATATGGAGAGAATGAGTGAGGAAAGATTGATCAAGAGGATATATGTGTCGGAGGTGGAGGGAACGAGAAGTGGAAGACCAAATTGGAGGTGGAAAGATGGAGTGAAAAAGATTTTGAGTGATCGGGGCCTGAACATACAGGAGGGTGAAAGGCGGGCAAGGAATGGAGATAATTGGATCGATGTGGTATACCGGGGTCGACGTGCTGTCAATGGATTGAATCAGGGTATGTGAAGCGTCTGGGGTAACCCATGGAAAGTTCTGTGGGTCCTGGATGTGGAAAGGGAGCTGCGGTTTCGGGAATTATTGCATGACAGCTAGAGACTGAGTGTGAACGAATGTGGCCTTTGTTGTCTTTTAATAGCGCTATCTCGCAAACATGAGGGGGGAGGTGGATGTTATTCCATGTGTGGCGAGGTGGCGATGGGAATGAATAAAGGCAAACAGTGTGAATTGTGTGCGTGTGTATATATGTATATGTATATGTATATGTCTGTGTGTGTATATATATGTGTACATTGAGATGTATGGGTATGTATATTTGCGTGCGGGGACGTGTATGTATATACATGTGTATGGGGGTGGGTTGGGCCATTTCTTTCGTCTGTTTCCTTGCGCTACCTCGCAAACGCGGGAGATAGCGACAAAGCAAAATAAAATAAGTAAATATATATATATATATATATATATATATATATATATATATATATATATATATATATATATATATATATATATATATATATATATATATATGAATATATATATATATATATATATATACATATATATATATATATATATATATATATATATATATATATATATATATATATATATATATATATATATATACACGAATAATGTGCATATGAACGCGTTCATATGCACTTTGTTCGTATTCATATACCTCCGAGTTGTACAGTTAGGTTCGGTAAAATTCTATCTGCTGGCTATGTGAGTCTGATAGGAAATGACCGGTGTAGACCCCATTGCTCACCACCGTGAGACGAAGGGTATTTGAGTATATGATATTCGAATAGTATTTCTCTATTAGGGGCGATCATAGCCTAGCGGTAGCGCTGGGGTCCCGGGTTCGATCCTGGATGTTGGGGGTTTGTATGTTATATATATATATATATATATATATATATATATATATATATATATATATATATATATATATTCTTTTTTTTTTTTTTTTTTGCTTTGTCGCTGTCTCCCGCGTTTGCGAGGTAGCGCAAGGAAACAGACGAAAGAAATGGCCCATCCCACCCCCATACACATGCATATACATATGTCCACACACGCAAAATATACATACCTACACAGCTTTCCATGGTTTACACCAGACGCCTCACATGCCCTGATTCAATCCACCGACAGCACGTCAGCCCCGGTACACCACATCGCTCCAATTCACTCTATTCCTTGCCCTCCTTTCACCCTCCTGCATGTTCAGGCCCCGATCACACAAAATCTTTTTCACTCCATCTTTCCACCTCCAATTTGGTCTCCCTCTTCTCCTCGTTCCCTCCACCTCCGACACATATATCCTCTTGGTCAATCTTTCCTCACTCATTCTCTCCATGTGCCCAAACCATTTCAAAACACCCTCTTCTACTCTCTCAACCACGCTCTTTTTATTTCCACACATCTCTCTTACCCTTACGTTACTTACTCGATCAAACCACCTCACACCACACATTGTCCTCAAACATCTCATTTCCAGCACATCCATCCTCCTGCGCACAACTCTATCCATAGTCCACGCCTCGCAACCATACAACATTGTTGGAACCACTATTCCTTCAAACATACCCATTTTTGCTTTCCGAGATAATGTTCTCGACTTCCACACATTCTTCAAGGCTCCCAGAATTTTCGCCCCCTCCCCCACCCTATGATCCACTTCCGCTTCCATGGTTCCATCCGCTGCCAGATCCACTCCCAGATATCTAAAACACTTCACTTCCTCCATTTTTTCTCCATTCAAACTCACCTCCAAATCGACTTGACCCTCAACCCTACTGTACCTAATAACCTTGCTCTAATTCACATTTACTCTTAACTTTCTTCTTTCACACACTTTACAAAACTCAGTCACCAGCTTCTGCAGTTTCTCACATGAATCAGCCACCAGCGCTGTATCATCAGCGAAAAACAACTGACTCACTTCCCAAGCTCTCTCATCCCCAACAGACTTCATACTTGCCCCTCTTTCCAAAACTCTTGCATTCACCTCCCTAACAACCCCATCCATAAACAAATTAAACAACCATGGAGACATCACACACCCCTGCCGCAAACCTACATTCACTGAGAACCAATTACTTTCCTCTCTTCCTACACGTACACATGCCTTACATCCTCGATAAAAACTTTTCACTGCTTCTAACAACTTGCCTCCCACACCATATATTCTTAATACCTTCCACAGAGCATCTCTATCAACTCTATCATATATATATATATATATATATATATATATATATATATATATATATATATATATTTATACTTTGTCGCTGTCTCCCGCGTTTGCAAGGTAGCGCAAGGAAACAGACGAAAGAAATGGCCCAACCCCCCCCATACACATGTATATGCATACGTCCACACACGCAAATATACATACCTACACAGCTTTCCATGGTTTACCCCAGACGCTTCACATGCCTTGATTCAATCCACTGACAGCACGTCAGCCCCGGTATACCACATCGCTCCAATTCACTCTGTTCCTTGCTCTCCTTTCACCCTCCTGCATGTTCAGGCCCCGATCACACAAAATCTTTTTCACTCCATCTTTCCACCTCCAATTTGGTCTCCCTCTTCTCCTTGTTCCCTCCACCTCCGACACATATATCCTCTTGGTCAATCTTTCCTCACTCATCCTCTCCATGTGCCCAAACCACTTCAAAACACCCTCTTCTGCTCTCTCAACCACGCTCTTTTTATTTCCACACATCTCTCTTACCCTTACGTTACTCACTCGATCAAACCACCTCACACCACACATTGTCCTCAAACATCTCATTTCCAGCACATCCATCCTCCTGCGCACAACTCTATCCATAGCCCACGCCTCGCAACCATACAACATTGTTGGAACCACTATTCCTTCAAACATACCCATTTTTGCTTTCCGAGATAATGTTCTCGACTTCCACACATTCTTCAAGGCCCCCAGAATTTTCGCCCCCTCCCCCACCCTATGATCCACTTCTGCTTCCATGGTTCCATCCGCTGCCAGATCCACTCCCAGATATCTAAAACACTTCACTTCCTCCATTTTTTCTCCATTCAAACTCACCTCCCAATTGACTTGACCCTCAACCCTACTGTACCTAATAACCTTGCTCTTATTCACATTTACTCTTAACTTTCTTCTTCCCCACACTTTACCAAACTCAGTCACCAGCTTCTGCAGTTTCTCACATGAATCAGCCACCAGCGCTGTGTCATCAGCGAACAACAACTGACTCACTTCCCAAGCTCTCTCATCCCCAACAGACTTCATACTTACCCCTCTTTCCAAAACTCTTGCATTACCTCCCTAACAACCCCATCCATAAACAAATTAAACAACCATGGAGACATCACACACCCCTGCCGCAAACCTACATTCACTGAGAAGCCAATCACTTTCCTCTCTTCCTACACGTACACATGCCTTACATCCTCGATAAAACTTTTCACTGCTTCTAACAACTTTCCTCCCACACCATATATTCTTAATACCTTCCACAGAGCATCTCTATCAACTCTATCATATATATATATATATATATATATATATATATATATATATATATATATATTTTATACTTTGTCGCTGTCTCCCGCGTTTGCAAGGTAGCGCAAGGAAACAGACGAAAGAAATGGCCCAACCCCCCCCATACACATGTATATAGCATACGTCCACACACGCAAATATACATACCTACACAGCTTTCCATGGTTTACCCCAGACGCTTCACATGCCTTGATTCAATCCACTGACAGCACGTCAGCCCCGGTATACCACATCGCTCCAATTCACTCTGTTCCTTGCTCTCCTTTCACCCTCCTGCATGTTCAGGCCCCGATCACACAAAATCTTTTTCACTCCATCTTTCCACCTCCAATTTGGTCTCCCTCTTCTCCTTGTTCCCTCCACCTCCGACACATATATCCTCTTGGTCAATCTTTCCTCACTCATCCTCTCCATGTGCCCAAACCACTTCAAAACACCCTCTTCTGCTCTCTCAACCACGCTCTTTTTATTTCCACACATCTCTCTTACCCTTACGTTACTCACTCGATCAAACCACCTCACACCACACATTGTCCTCAAACATCTCATTTCCAGCACATCCATCCTCCTGCGCACAACTCTATCCATAGCCCACGCCTCGCAACCATACAACATTGTTGGAACCACTATTCCTTCAAACATACCCATTTTTGCTTTCCGAGATAATGTTCTCGCTTCCACACATTCTTCAAGGCCCCCAGAATTTTCGCCCCCTCCCCCACCCTATGATCCACTTCTGCTTCCATGGTTCCATCCGCTGCCAGATCCACTCCCAGATATCTAAAACACTTCACTTCCTCCATTTTTTCTCCATTCAAACTCACCTCCCAATTGACTTGACCCTCAACCCTACTGTACCTAATAACCTTGCTCTTATTCACATTTACTCTTAACTTTCTTCTTCCCCACACTTTACCAAACTCAGTCACCAGCTTCTGCAGTTTCTCACATGAATCAGCCACCAGCGCTGTGTCATCAGCGAACAACAACTGACTCACTTCCCAAGCTCTCTCATCCCCAACAGACTTCATACTTACCCCTCTTTCCAAAACTCTTGCATTTACCTCCCTAACAACCCCATCCATAAACAAATTAAACAACCATGGAGACATCACACACCCCTGCCGCAAACCTACATTCACTGAGAAGCAATCACTTTCCTCTCTTCCTACACGTACACATGCCTTACATCCTCGATAAAACTTTTCACTGCTTCTAACAACTTTCCTCCCACACCATATATTCTTAATACCTTCCACAGAGCATCTCTATCAATTCTATCATATGCCGTCTCCAGATCCATAAATGCTACATACAAATCCATTTGCTTTTCTAAGTATTTCTCACATACAATTTTCAAAGCATATATATATATATATATATATATATATATATATATATATATATATATATATATATATATATATATATATATATATATATATATATATATATATATATATATATATATATATATTATCCCTGGGGATAGGGGATTAAGAATACTTCCCACGTATTCCCTGCGTGTCGTAGAAGGCGACTAAAAGGGGAGGGAGCGGGAGGCTGGAAATCCTCCCCTCTCGTTTTTTTTTAATTTTCCAAACGAAGGAACAGAGGAGGGCCAGGTGAGGATATTTCCACAAAGGCCCAGTCCTCTGTTCTTAACGCTACCTCGCTAATGCGGGAAATGGCGAATAGCTTAAAAGAAAGAAAATATATATATATATATATATATATATATATATATATATATATATATATATATATATATATATATAATCCCTAGGGATGGGGGAGAAAGGATACTTCCCACGTATTTCCTGCGTGTCGTAGAAGGCGACTAAAAGGGGAGGGAGCGGGGAGCTGGAAATCCTGCCTTCCTGTTTTTACTTTTCCAAAAGAGGGAACAGAGAAGGGGGCCAAGTGAGGATTTTCTTTCTAAGGCCCAGTCCTCTGTTCTTAACGTTACCTTGCTAATGCGGAAAATGGAAAATATATAAGGAAAGAAAAAAAAAAAAAAAAAAAATATATAGATATATATATATATATATATATATATATATATATATATATATATATATATATATATATATATATATATATATATATATATATATATATATATATATATATATATATATATAGTGAATTGGATCGATGTGGTATACCGGGATCGACGTGCTGTCAATGGATTGAATCAGGGCATGTGAAGCGTCTGTGGTAACCCATGGAAAGTTCTGTGGGGCCTGGATGTGGAAAGTGAGCTGTGGTTTCGGCATTATTACATGACAGCTAGAAACTGAGTGTGAACGAATGTGGCCTTTGTTGTCTTTTCCTAGCGCTACCTCGCACACATGAGGGGGGAGGGAATGTTATTCCATGTGTGGCGAGGTGGCGATGGGAATAAATAAAGGCAAACAGTATGAATTATGTACATGTGTATATATGTATATGTCTGTGTGTGTATATATATGTGTACAATGAGATGTATAGGTATGTATATTTGCTTGTGTGGACGTGTATGTATATACATGTGTATGGGGGTGGGTTGGGCCATTTTTTCGTCTGTTTCCTTGCGCTACTTCGCAAACGCGGGAGACATCGACAAAGCAAAAAAAAAAAAAAAAAAAAATATATATATATATATATATATATATATATATATATATATATATATATATATATATATATATATATTTATATATATATATATATTTATATATATATATTCTTTTTCTTTCAAACTATTCGCCAAATCCCGCGTTAGCGAGGTAGCGTTAAGAACAGAGGACTGGGCCTTTTTTGGAATATCCTCGCCTGGCCCCCTCTGTTCCTTCTTTTTGAAAAAAAAAAAGAAAAAAAAACGAGAGGGGAGGATTTCCAGCCCCCCGCTCCCTCCCCTTTTAGTCGCCTTATACGACACGCAGGGAATACGTGGGAAGTATTCTTAATCCCCTATCCCCAGGGAATATATATATATATATATATATATATATATATATATATATATATATATATATATATATATATATATATATATATATATATAAATATATATATATATATATATATATATACGTACATATATATATGCATATATATATATATATATATATATATATATATATATATATATATATATATATATATATATATATATATATATATATATATATATATATATGTATATATATATATATATATATATATATATATATATATATACGTACATATATATATGCATATATATATATATATATATATATATATATATATATATATATATATATATATATATATATATATATATATATATACGTTGGGGTTGGAGGTGGGGGGGTGGAGTGGGGGGGATTTTGTGTGATCGGGGCCTGAACGTGCGGGAGGGTGGGGGGAGGGCGGGGAATGGAGTGAGTTGGAGCGATGTGGTGTGCCGGGGTTGACGTGCTGTCGGTGGGTTGAGTCAGGGCGTGTGGGGCGTCTGGGGTGAACCATGGAAAGCTGTGTAGGTATGTATATTTGCGTGTGTGGACGTGTGTATATACATGTGTATGGGGGGGGTTGGGCCATTTCTTTCGTCTGTTTCCTTGCGCTACCTCGCAAACGCGGGAGACAGCGACAAAGTATAATAAAAAAAAAATAATATATATATATATATATATATATATATATATATATATATATATATATATATATATATATATATATATATGTATGTATATATATATATATACATAGAGAGAGAGAGAGAGAGAGAGAGAGAGAGAGAGAGAGAGAGAGAGAGAGAGAGAGAGAGAGAGAGAGAGAGAGAGAGAGATACCATAGTCTGAGCCAAGTACCCATTTTATCGACCAACCCCTAGGGTGGATGAACAGCTGAGTTGACTGTGGACCGACTGCCGCAACCAGGATTTGAACCAATATATGACTGTATATCCATCATTACTCAGCTCAACATGACAGAGTTAGATTATTATCATTCCAGTTTATGTTCCTTAAGACATTACGTATATGTAGTCCAGAGTTCATATTGATAATTTTGAGAAAATATATTCTATTGGATCCAAATCAAAGTATCACAGATCTTTCATTGATAAATCCCTTAACGTGGCAAAGAAATCATTTGATAGAGTTGAGCCCAAACCTCAGCTTGATACCAAAAACCTTTTAGTTCTCCCTTTTGATAATAATTTTGCATTACTTCCCATGTTGCTTAAATCCTTTATTGTGAATGTTGCCTTCAGCAACAACAATACAATAAAGAATATCTTAATCAAAAACTCACCCGAAAGTTCTGCTGGCTGTATTTATAGAGCACCATGTAAAAATTGTAATGTTTTGAATTGGGCAGATTGGTAAGGATCTTTTTGTTAGACCTAAGTAAACTGAATATAGCGTAATAACAGGACAAGTATCAAAAGCCTTGTTTCATCATGTTACAAATTATGATCATCATATTGACTGGAGTAATGCCATCTCAGTTGTTAAGTCTTAACTCCCGTACCAAGAAAAATATCATTGAATCTTCCATTATTGAATATATAAAATGAGTGAAACATTTATATTATTGAATGTCTATACAAATTGGATAGCTTTATTGTTCATAAAAATTTTGAATCGTTCCATTTTTTGTCCACATAATAGATTTTATAATACGAATGTTGCCAGACTTGATCGCACCCGACATCCATTCAGGTAGTCACTTGTTTACCAAATTGCGTCTTCCCTAGGTCTCTTCCATGTATAACAACTAACTTTATCATATCTTTCTTACAGTATTTCATTCTTCCGGTGGATTAGAAGGAATCGACTTTATCACTCGCTCAATTGTGATCTTCACTCTCTCAATCAATACCTTCCCATACAAACCCCTAGGAACACTCAACAAACTCATGCCTCTGTAGTTTGAACACTCACCTTTATCCCCTTTGCCTTTATACAATGGCCCTATACACACGTGCCGCCAATCCTCGGGTTCCTCACCTCGATCCACACATACAGTGAATACCTTACCAACCAAACAACAACACAGCCACCCCTTCCTTAACAAACTCCACCGCAACACCACCCGAACCCGCTGCCTTGCCGGATCTCACCCTCTGCAAAGCTCCCACCACCTCCCCCTTCTCAACCAAACCTCTCTCCCTGACCCTCTCAGTCCGCACACCACCCAGACCAAAACACCCCATACCTGCCACTCTATCATCAAACACATTCAACAAACCTTCAAAACTTTCACACCATCTCCCTCTCACTTCATCACTACCTGTTACCACCTCCCCCCTTGTCCCCTTCACCGATGTCCCGATTTGTTCTCTTGTCCTACGAACATTATCCACCTCCTTCCAAAACATCCTCTTATTCTCCCCAAAGTCCAATGATACTCTCTCACCCCAGCTCCCAACCGTCCTCCCTTTCAACCCCTGCACCTCCCTATCGACCTCCTGTCGCTCCCTCCCATACATATCCAAGTCATTTACACTCCCTCCCTGTAAGCATCGTCTAAAAGCCTCTCTCCTCTCTCTCACCAACAAATTTACTTCTTCATCCCACCACTCACCACCCTTTCCAATCTGCCCACCTCCCACCTTTCTCATGCCACAAGCATCCCCTGCATATGCCGCCACTGCTTCCCTAAATGCATTCCATTCCTCACCCACTCCCCTCACGTCATTTGCTCTCATCTTTTGTCATTCGACACTCAATTTCTCCGGGTACTTCCTCACGCAAGTGTCCTTTCCAAGCTCATTTACCCTCACCGCTCTCTTCTCCCCAACATTCTTCTTTTTTGAAAACCTTTACACATCTTCACCTTCGCCTCCACAAGATGGTGATCAGACATCCCACAAGCTGCCCCTCTCAGCACATTAACATCCAAAAGTCTCTCTTTTACACGCCCATCAACATAAAATCCAATAATGCCCTTTGACCATCTCTATTACCCAGATACGTAAGCTTATGTATATCTCTCTTTTTAAACCAGGTATTTCCAATCACCAGTCTTTTTTCAGCACACAAATCCACAAGCTCTTCACCATTTCCATTCACAACACTGAATACCCCATGTACACCAATTATACCCTCAACTACCACATTACTCACCTTCGCATTTAAATCGCATTTAAATCACCCATTACTGATACCCGATCTCGTGCATCAAAGCTGCTGACACACTCACTCAGCTGCTCCCAGGAGGCTTGCCTCTCATGAGCTTTCTTCTCATGAACAGGTGCATGATTCAGTCTGATAGTGTGCTGTCAGTTGGTTCACCAACCCTTCGTGACCCAAGAGATAATATGTCTGTTTCAGTAATTGTGTCTTATAAGGCTGGTGGTGATAGAGAAACATCATGAATCAAAAAGATGTTAATATCCTTCCCAAAGAATACCAATATAAACCAATATATACCAATATATACCAATATAAACCTATATATAAACCAATATAAACAGAATACCGTCGGTTAGATTCGGTGCTACACACCTAACACGCAAGACGTGTGATCGGAGCGGCGACCCTAGTAGCCCACAAGTGCCGTGGATCCGTTTCCTGTCTTACTGATTAATTGCCTTCATTACGTGACCCAGAATACAAAGCTGCCAAGAATAATTAGTATTGGGCGCCAGACTTATCCATAAAGCGGGAGGAACGGGATGCAGCTCAGTAGGACGCTGATGACAGGAGAACCCGGCCTCCTTTGGCACTCCACCACAGCTGTTCTCTCACTTCATTACGGCGGCGACATCTGGGACCTGGGGCGATAAGTAGGCCGGCATGGGTGGCTCCCTCAATTCTCCCGGTCCTCCCTCTGGCACCTATGAGAGCGAGTGACGCCTATAATCAGCTGGGAGATTGTGATAATGATATATATTGTCGGTAATGGTAGTAAAGTGTGTGTTGTTTAGGAAAAGCTGCATGATATCTCTCCTAACGCTACAGATACGGACCATTACCTGCCCTCAGCGACTCCAGGAACTATCTCCAAAATGAGGCGTAGTGGTTATACAGTGTCAGTAGGTGGAGTCCAGGTTTACATCCCTTCACCGCACATCAGTAATGAAATATGCACTAGATCCTTCATTGAGTTGTATTATGTGTGTGTGTGTGTGTGTGTAAATGAATAAAATGACAAAAATATAGAAACAGTTTATCGAATTTAGGCAAACACTTGGTCTAAAATACACAATAGAGATATACGAGGAGTGGAAGGTCATGGTAGTAACTAGATGATTAATCACAACAGAGCTTATGATCAAGGTGGAGCTGGATGTTTCTACGCTTTGGAAAATTACATGAATGACGTACAGCTTCACAGTACAGGAAGTTTTACAGAACAAATTCTATGGTTTATGAATTATGCATTTAATGGAATGTCTTTAAGCGATGAAAAGTTGTACATTTGTTGAATCGTAGTAACACTGTGGTTGACATGCATTATGTTTTTAATGGTGAATACTAAGTGATGAACAGTTTCACGTTGGTTAAGTTACAGTAATATAGTAGTTGATATACACATAACCAAGATAGAACTAAGCTATATCCTTGCTTAACAGTGCACTTATTCGTGGATTGTTTATGACATTCACAGTGGGAGGTATGGGAATATTCTTGTATCGTCTGTACGAACGTCGGTCAGCAGATGTTAGGGTGGGATGAGGCCTCGGTGACAGGTGAGGACCGCGCTGTTGCTAGTATCTGTTCGTGTCATGGTGTCTGGCCGACTGTAGCTTTGACCCTCTAAAACTGATGAAAAGATTATCATTGAGTCGCTGGGTCATTTGTTCACGTGTGGAGGGTCGGAGTTAGCGTCATCGTGTTTTACTAGCGACCACAGATCCAGCTCCAAACCCACACGCCTCTCGAGAAATTCTCAGTCACTGGTTCACTGATAAAGTTATCAAGCATACACCTTTTTCACAATTAAATTCACTCGTAGCTAGCAATCTTGTGTGAAGTTGGCAGGTTCAGTCAGACATAATCCATTATCTAGTGGGGGGAGGGGGTAATTGGCCTCTGGAGGCTCGAGAGCTTCACTGACACACGTCTGACCCTGTGTGTGTGTGTGTGTGTGTGTGTGTGTGTGCGTGATTTCTGCTTCATCTGGGACAGGACAAATATACTCTCTGATATTGCATTGGGAAGCTTTGTCACTCAGAATGTTCCAATCCCAAAATATAAATTGGTCAGTACGAGCCTGGTGAGTGCCGTGAGTGTTCTGGGCAGACACCACCTCCCGGTTTTGCATCTGTTGCTTTAATGTCATCACCTGGACTTGGGGTTCCTCTCTTCCTCATGAACTGTTTACGTAGAGAAGACATCTCCCGTCAAAGCCGAAGCTTGGTCCATGGTCGAAAATGGTCGTTTCTCGTCACATACGTACAAATTAAAGTTTTTTTTTGCACAACTCTGTTTGTAAAGTCGTAGGTAAACTGTCGTTTTCTCGGTTAGAACTTGTTTAAAATATTGCCAAACTTTTAATGTTCTAGTCGTCGTCCGCAGCGGAACCCTAGAAGAGGAAAATTATTAAAAGTCGTTACCAACTTCCTTCCCCGGAGTCTCGACTAAAAATAGTTGGTAAAAGTGTAGTTATCATGACAACCAATTTGCGGTTATTCAGTCATGTGGCACTGACAGGATGGCACTGATCTGGTTCTTTGGAAATGACTTGTAGGTATGTGATTGCATTTTGGTTATTAAGCCTGAATGAAAAACATAAGTGACGCGTAAAGGATGGGAGAGGTAATGAGATACATGAGGGAGGCTTCACATCTGCACTCGGTGCTGCAGTTCTTCCTAGGGAATCTACTGTTGCATCAAGTTATGTGTCTTGTCTTCAAAATGATTCTGTTTTATTTTCATCCCAGCAGCATTTGCTCCAGCAGATCTCTTGGGCTTCTGCTTACCTTTGTATCGTGCGTTGAATTGTTCTCATCAAGCAACACCTGGCAGTGATGTAAATAAAAGGAGTCAATAATAACAGATGACAAGAACAGACATTATGAAATATGTCCGGGACGCAACCTTCCCTACACGGTATAACAGAAGATAATTCATCATGTGATCAATGTGCTCCATGGACCTCGGACTTTATCAAAACGTCGCCTCAAATAATAATCTCTGGTTTTTCATCATTTGAGTCTATCATGATGCCCAGCTAATTACCTGAGATTCCGTAGTTTTTCCAGGAACTTATTGTCTTGTCTGGAAGTCTGATATCATCACGTGGTGATACACATTCACTATCGCTAACCACCCACTTTGACAAGGACTGCCAGTTAGACGATATATATATATATATATATATATATATATATATATATATATATATATATTTTTTTTTTTATCAAACTATTCGCCATTTCCCGCGTTAGCGAGGTAGCGCTAAGAACAGAGAACTGGGCCACTGAGGGAATATCCTCACCTGGCCCCCTTCTCTGTTCCTTCTTTTGGAAAATTAAAAAAAATTGAGAGGGGAGGATTTCCAGCCCCCCGCTCCCTCCCCTTTTAGTCGCCTTCTACGACACGCAGGGAATACGTGGGAAGTATTCTTTCTCCCCTATCCCCAGGGATAATATATATATATATATATATATATATATATATATATATATATATATATATATATATATATATATATATATATATATATATATATATATATAGCAATGCTAGGCGGACGGTGGCGCTGATCCGCCGTAGATGGTGAGATAAACATTTCTGGGTAGGTGGTGGGTCCCGCCACACAGTGCAGGTGGCGGCATAGCCATACTGGGTAGGTGGTTCAGGATAACAGTATAGGACGAGGTTGGATCATGCCAACATAAAACGATGAACTGGGGGAGCGTCGTTGGCTGGGTGTGAGGCGCTGAGTGTAGCAAGGAGGTTGTGCCACTGGTACAAAAACGACACTGAGGGTCAAGGAAAATGAGCCATACGCAATATGCTGCCAGCAATATAAGGGAAGACGGGGCTTAGCACTGGCATTTTCGAACATGAGAAGAATATTAGATAAATGGGAGAATAAAGCCGGGAAATGGAAGTAAAGGGGCAGGGCACTGCAGAGGGATAAGGAAAATAGCGGCAGAATACATAGTTGGGGAGAAGTGAAGAATTAGTTGGTGGATAGGACTTTGGCAGATGAGTAAGCTTCACTAGGATTATGTTACTGGGACGAGAGGCTCACCTGCTGATATATGGAGTAGTTTGTTAAGAAGGTTTTCGTCACTTTTACATCATATCTAAAACTTTCCCATCAATTTTTCAGTTTGTTTCACATCTGAGGCGGAAACGAATCTTTTACATCTCTACTAAGGCTTGTTGCGTTTTGTATCGAGAGGTCGAACCTTGAATCCCAGTTTTTCATTTGTTTCGCTTAAAAACATTATTGCAGTAACACCCGTCACCAGCCACCTGGGCCCCGCACTAGTTGCCTACACCCGCATCAGCTGCCTGTGCCCAGCATCATCTGCCTGCACCCTACTCCAGCTGGTTGAAAGGACATTCCTGAACGGAGACCATCTTCACTTTTTGTGAATGCGACGGGCTTTTGAATGACAATCAGTGGAAAACAGGAGTGAGAGAGAGAGAGAGAGAGAGAGAGAGAGAGAGAGAGAGAGAGAGAGAGAGAGAGAGAGAGAGAGAGAGAGAGAGAGAGAGACTACGTAGGATGAGAGCAATAGAGAGAAGATAAGAAGGGGGGAGTGAGTTAGATGTGTTGGATCACAAGAGGACACATCCTGCAGTTTGAAGGGTGGATCAGTCTGACCCTTTAGCTGTGAACCCCAAGGTGGATCACCGTGTCTCACCATGTGTGAACCTTAGGGATCGGTACGATTGCTAAGTACGAACCCTCATTTAACGTGAGCAAAGTCAGGGGTTGATGAGAGGACAAGAGCTAAAGAAGGAACTGCACTACTCATGAAGCAGGAGTTGTAGGAGTGTGTGAAAGAGTGTGAGGAAGTGAATTCTAAATTGATGAAGGTAGAAATAAAAGTGATTGGCGAGAGATCGATGGTCATTAGCGCTTATCCACCCGGCCTTGGCAAGAAAGATTACGGGAGGCAAGTGTTTTGAGAGCAGCTGAGGTTAGCAGTTTTGATGCAAGAGATCGGATATTAGTGATGGGTGATTTGAATATGATGCTGAATGATGTGGCAGTTGAGGATATAATTGAGGGTATGGGGTATTCAATATCATGAATGAAAATGGTGAACAGTTTTTGGAGTTGTGTGCTGAAAAAAGACTGGTAATTGGGATTAACTGGTTTAAAATGAGGGACATACACAAGTATACACATGTGATCAGGAAAGAAGGTCAGCGGGATTCAATGGACTATATATTAATTGATAGGCGTGTAAAAGAGAGACTTTTTTATGTTAATGTGCTGAAAGGGGCAGCTGGTGGGTGTCTGATCTCTATCTTGTGGAGGAAAGGGTGAATACTTGTAGAGGTTTGAGGAAAAGAGGGAACAATATCGGTAAGAAGAGGGTGGCGAAAGTAAGTAAGATTGGAAAATAGATTTGTGTCAAGAAATACCAGGAGAGACTGAGAGTAGAATGGCAAAAGATGAGATTGAATAAAGCAATGGGAGTGGGTGAGGAATGGGAAGTATTTAGGGAAGCAGTGCTAGTATGTTAGAGAGATCCTGTGGCGTGCGAATGTTAGGAGGTGGACAGATTAGAAAGGGTAGTCAGTGGTGGATAAAGAAATCAAGTTTCTAGTGAGAGAAAGAAGGGAAGTGTTTAGGAGGAAAGGAGTGCAGATGAGTTGGGGATGTATAAAAGAAAGAGACAGTAGGTCAAAAGGAAGGTGAGGGGATTGAAAAAGAAGATAAATGAGAGTTGAAGTGAGCGGTTATCACTTAAATCTAGGGAGAATGAAATATTTTGGAGAGGGTAATAATGCGCTAAAAACAAAAGAGCACATGGGAACATCGATGAATGGGACAAAAAGCAAAGCGGTAACAGGGAGTGATGAAGTAAGGAGGCGGTCGAGTGAATATCATGAAGGACTGGTGAATTTGTTTGATGGTAGGGCGGCATATACGACCCAAGTTTCCCCACATCTATTGTATCCCCAGGTCGATGCTTCTCCTATAATGTCCGCTACGTTCGACCCTTCTCCTCTCATGTTATCCACAATCGACCTCTCCTTCCCTGCTCTAATGTCAGTCCCAATCGATTCATTCCCTCTAATGTCAGCCATAACTACCTCTCCTCTAATGTCAGTATCAATTGATCCGTACCTCTAATGTCAACCACAGCCGACCCTCCTACAGTAAATAACTTTTAATCTACTTCACACTCATAAAGATGTTTTATTCCTCATCTCTCCCTCATTCGTCAACTCGCAACATTTCCAACAACCGTCAACTCGCAACATCCCTTCATCGGTCAAACCCCAACATTTCTCATATACGTCAACCTGCAGCATAACTCATAACAGGTTGTTATTACAGGCTCAGGAAAAATCGATTGGCATCATACACTGCAGCATCACAATGTCTGGTATCCCTAAAAGATTCTCTCACTCTTGAGGGTCTGCAGCAGCCGTCTCAAGTCTTCACCAGTTTATAAAACACTTTGAACTTTGCTCATTATAATGTTAACTTTACTGTTTTCGAATTTGATGTGACATGATACTATTTCCAGGTTGTATGAGTTTCACATGCTACCGTCACTCATGGAGCAGATCCCAGAGCCACACATCTCACCTGACGTGTCACATATACGTACATTCTATCCTCCCTTTCCTTCTGCTGGTGTTTGTTTGTATCCATATAGCTGACTTACACATTAAGTTTTCCTACATTGCTATTTCAGGGACACAATATTCTTGGCACATCTCTACCCCATCACTTCCTTTTCCTCTCCTCCTGACACCCAACTGCAAAGCCATACCCAGTCCAAGTAGCACTACCACCCCTTACACCACCAATTCCGGCCTAACTACAATCCATCTACATCACTGTTCATCCATTAACCACTGCATGTACTCATCACGGCAAGTCGCTCGAACCTGGACAGTACAGATCACCACTCCCTTTGCTTACAAGGAAACGAGCAGTTTGCATGGTGGCGCCCGAGCTATGGTCATGTTACCAACGTCATTTCATAACGTAGTGTTTTGTCCTGCAAGATTCTGTTCCTTAGTCTTAGTGAGTGGCCTTGCATATCTCCAATATAGCTGATGGTACAGTATTACTTATCATTATTACTTCTCATTACTGATGCAGGGAAAAAAGGAATTCACCTGTTTACATGTTTGGTTAAGGAATACTATGTGTGGACCATCTATGGCCATGTTAGCTGCAGTACCTTGTGGGCCAACCATAGCCACGTCAGTTGCATTATCTTGTGGACCATCTGCAGCCACGTCAGTTGCAGTACCTTGTGGGCCATTTGTAGCAGTGGTCGGTCACAGAACCTGCAAGCGATGGTACAGAGTGGAAAGCATGCCTCACCTCCACGACGAGGGACGGCGGCGTCGCTCGGGGAGTCCAGTTCCTGCAAGCGTTGTTCCTCCACTTTACTGCGCGTCCTTATAGCATGATGCAACCTTTTATGTCGGTTGATTTTCATGTGTATAAGTACATGCGAATGCATCTTTCTAATATCTAAGCTGCTATTATGAGCTCCGGCACTATGCAATACAAGGGTGGGCCGTTTTGATAACTGTCTTTCATCACAACTCGAAGCTTTGGAACTCTACCTTCTCATGTCTTTTCCAATAACAGTGACCGGGCACATTTTGAAAGACGCTTTTAACATCCTCCAAAAGTCGTAAACACTTTCCCTTGTCTTTTCTTCTTCCCTTTTATAATTCTTCCTACAGTCTAATCAAGTCCCCGACCTTGATGTGGACTTTTGTCCATGACTAGATCCTTCAACATTAAAAAAAGAAATTAGAATCTAAGAGTTTTTGGTTCTGAAATATTACACACGTTACAAAAATACAGAGGGGGATAGTGACCTCCTACAACCTCTTCTGACCAATTTTTATTCTTCTTGTATAGCTATTTGGATCATCGATAAATGTTTACCTTTGTTTACATGAATATTGGAAGATTTGTTTATAATGTGAAATCATAACTGTGTTGTGCACTATGGTTACGTTACATTTTATTTATGTCACAGTGAGTGATGATGCATTTGGTCAATCCGGTCATAATGATTCACCTTCCAACCTACATATGTAACTATACAACGGTGATGGTACGGGTAAGTTATACATGGTAAGAGTTATATATGAAGATTGCTTACTTCGTTTGTTTGGATTTGTTATTCTCATCCACTTTTAAGATAATGTGAAAAAATATAGAAATAGATATAACACTTCACTCGGCACCATTGCCGAGCATTGGGACGTAGTAGTACCTCTTATTATGACAGTTGCCGCATTTTATACATGAATATAAGGTATGAATATGTATGTGTTCAACGAAAAATATAGAAGATGCATGTCTTACTGCGAACTGCAATGCCAGCTCTCAGCCGTACAAGAGGCACTAGAAAAATAAAATCTTCCTTATGTCCATCGTATCTTCTGCTATAGTCTATTCTGAGGAGTGAATCATCGGCGTGGCCGGACAGAGGTGTTCCCTTCCTGGAAAGTAAGTGTTGCCTGCAGTTAAGGATAATCGATGAACAATCTGATTACACTCATAATGATTACCATAACCTGAAGGGTGCAGGAGGCCAACGGGTGAATATTTCTGTGGACTATGTTCCCAACTTAGGTGATCACTCTGCCTGCATCCACGGTGCATATGTTCCTTGGCCATAACAAATGTAAGTCGATGATTATGGAAGGCAGAGTAGCAAGTCTGCTTCAGGAACCATGCGTCCGCGCCGGGCAGGTCCACGGGACCTACCAATACAGCAAAGTTCATTCCCACATTCTCTCTCTCTCTTACTACCTTCTTACCTACCTACCGACCTACCGATACCTTTCTACCTACTTACCTACCCACCAATACTACCTTCTTACCTACCTACTTACCTACCTACCAATACTACCTTCTTATCTGCCTACCGATACCTTTCTACCTACCAGTACTACCTTCTTATCTGCCTACCGACACCTTTCTTCCTACCTACCTACCTATCAATACTACCTTCTTATTTAACTACCTACCGATACCTTTCTACCCACCTACCTACCTACCGACACCTTTCTACCTACCTGCTAACAATACTACCTTCTTACTTTACCAACCGATACATTTCTCCCTACTTACCTACGTACCAGTACCTACAAGATTCTGCCGCAAGGCAAGTACAGCTCGGAGAGCTCACTACTTGGAAAGAGAGAGAGAGAGAGAGAGAGAGAGAGAGAGAGAGAGAGAGAAGAGAGAGGTGGGGTAGAGGGCGAGGTTTGTGCATGACCCTCAAAGGATCAATAAGTATGGATCGGATGGAGTGAGTCAGCCGCGGCCAACGGGTCCACACGCGTCCCACCGCCAGCAACAGGTCAACTGGTCCTTCCCAGCCTTTCAGATGTCACTAGGTTCTTCTCAGTCTCCTACAGGTCACCAGATTCATCTCAGCCTCTCACGAGCTGTCGGGTTTCATCTAACCTCTCGCAGGTCACCATGCTTCTCCAAGCCTCCCGCAGTTCACTGTGCTACTCTTAGCCTCCCACGTGTCAAGACGCTACTCTCACAGGTCATCAGGATCATGCCAGTCTTTCAAAGATCATCCTGCTCCTCAGCCCCTCAGAGGTCACCGGTTCTCAACGGTCACCACGCTGCTTCCAGTCTCTCCCAGGTCACCAGGTTCCTCTTAGCCTCTTGAGGGTTACCGCGTTGCTCCAAGCCTCTCATAGATCAACAAGTTCCTCTTAGCCTCACAGAGATCACCATGCTACTCTTACAGGGTAATGGGCAATTCTCGGCCTCTCACAGGCCACCACACTGGTCTCGCCTTCTCACAGGTCACCACGCTAGTCCCAGCTTCTCACAGGTCATGATACTTTCACAGGTCACCATTTTAACTCTCATCTCTCACCCTCCATGATCTTCTGTCCATGACACTCCTCAGTGACATACGTATGTCGACATAATGCTTATATCAGACACTGGACATAAATCGTACAATCCAGACAATGTCTCGCCAAGCGTCTTTTTTCCACACAGTAATATTCTATGGTTGTTCCACTGTTTATGATTGAAGTTGGGTGGCTGTTCATTTTGGTCCAATACATCTACTCCATCTTTGTTTCAATCTTTACTCAAGACCATTTCTTGAGGTTATAAACTCCAGTTCAAAACATTGTTTGATTTATCTACCTCCTTATGTACATGTGGAAGTCAAAACATCACTCCACTGGAGCAGTACAAATCAGACCAACACGAGCGAAGCTGAAGCTTAGTCGAAGAAAAATGATTTCCGAGACTCACACTTCTTTGTTTCCTGACCATTTTACATAAGTACGCATCACCGATCCTTAGCAGGTTGGATATGTGGACAAAGTTCCTCTGACTTTCACACTACCACAAGAGTAACATTAAAACTACACACAGACAACAGTTAACTATCATCACCAGCCTCATGAGCACCTATCGGACCTCAGAGCTCTGCTGGTCGAGAATACGAAAAGCTGCCCTCCATCAATATCAGCAACGTCACCAGCGTCGGAGCACGTCAGCCTCCACAGTCCTGATGCTTAGGGACGTCAACAAGAACTCACTGCTACAATCACTAGCGTCAGCAGCGTCAACGCCTGTCGGCCTCCAGAGCCCTGCTGTCAGGGCCATCAACAGGAGCTCACCACCATTGCCAGCAGCGTCAGCGTTTATCAGCTTCCAGAGTCCCGCTGGTCGGGGACATCATTAGTCTTCTACATCAAAGACTTCAAAGGGCAGAGTCCGGTCCTCGCTGAAATTACATCGACCTATGGGTTCTATTTCCAGCTGTGTCAAGATTTTTAACCAAAAATCATTTTTGACCATAACTTCGGAATATATCCTGTCAGATATGCAACAGCTGCTCTGGATAACATCTTCCTCACCAACAGTAACTACTACGACTTTTACTAATGACGATAATGTCGATAATTGACTGTATGTATATCAATAATGATATTGTACGAGTATGTCAGGGAAGAATCCCCACAGCTGATGCTTCCAGGTCGCTCGGAAACAACTCAACTGCTGTTTCCAGGGCCCTGGGTTCCAGGTTTTTGGGAAAAAAGGAACTTTATCTGAGGTAATCTATGTAAATAGTTTGTATGACCTTGAACGAGCTTGGTGAAGATAAGGATATTGTGAAGATGAGGTTAAATTAGTGAGTCTAGTAGCTTAGTAAAAGCAAAGGTATTGCAAAGATAAGGATTCGGCCGGCTATAGTGAATCTAGGATATTACGATTATAGAATGTAATGAGAAAAAGGATTTAAGGATGATAAGGGGACAGTGAAGATGGTGTAGTGAAGATGATGTTTTAGTGAAGATAAGTGTGCAATGAAAATGAGTTTGCAGTGAATATAACGGTGTAGTGATAATAAGGGCATGATGATCCCCAAACTTCTAACACAACACCCACAAAACATATACATACTAGAAATGACAAACATTAAACAACCCCTCTCCTAACTCAAACACCATCTCACCAAACTTACCTACACCCATCTGAAACCACATTCCCATGACATACTGTAAACGGGTTTTACTTTCTCGCCTATGCATCTGACGTCAACTATCCCTATAACAACACAATCACCGATTCAACATGATTCAAGACCCTTCATGTCCATGATGCAACTACCACAACAGTGAAGGCCACTACGGTATTCCCTTTCGTCTGTGGTTTGTGAAACGGATGTACCAATGTATCTAATTTTTGAGTTCGGTGTTTGTAGCAGAGATGTATGGGATGTCCGCATCCGTGCTTCTGATAAGATAAACATCCGCATCTGCATCCGCATCCTTATCACACACAAAGAGGATGTGGTGGATATACAAAAAGAGGATTGAAAAACAAGAACTGGCAGCGGTGAGTGCTTCTTATCACTCCGTGATAAAGTGTTGTAGGGGAGATGGCGTGAGTCATACCACCACGTACTGGCCTCAGTGTAGAGGAGCTTGCCACAGGAGTAGGCAGTGTGTCAGTCGATCACATTACTTGAAGTTAAATAATCAAGTTTACAAAGCCTTAGTGACTTTTTTATACGCAATATAGTCAAGAAGCAGTCAAGTGTGGAAGTACTTCGTGGAAGAGGCAAACATCTTAGCGCAGTTCTGTTGTGCAAAAAAGATTATTCACCAAAGGGACGTGGAACTACGTCTTTGAAAAATCATTTGAAATCAATGCACAAAGAACAGTTTTAAGAGTTAGAAGCAGAGGAAAGAAAAAAGTTGAAAGAGAAGTAAAGACAAAATTTTTTCAAAAAGTGAAGTCAGACATTAAGCAAAGAAATGTTGAAGGATATTTTGCGTGAAAAGTTGTGATGCTTCTGACTTGAAATTAAAGAAATTGGACAAATGTGTAGCACAAATGTTAGCAACGCATGATTTACCAGTCAGTCATGTTGATGACATTTGATTCATGAGACTGATGGCTGAAGCTGCTCCACAATATAGGCTGAAGCAGCGAAACTTTCCTTTCTCATTGGTATACAGTAACATGCATGAGTCTGTCTTCAATGAAGTAAAAGAACTGATTGATGTGGTGAAGCCGGGCAGCAAGATTTCCTTCATAACTGATGTGTGGTCAGATACGTCAGCAGGTGTTTCATTGCTGAGTCTAACTGCACATTAACTGCACATGCCATCAATAAGGACTTTGAAAGAATGGACTTTGTGTTAGGTGCTGAGCTACTACAAGAACGGCACACACGAGAGTATACTTGTAGAAAGTTTGATGATTGTTGATGATGTGGGACATTTCTAGTATGAATGTGCACTGTGTTTTGCGTGATGCTGGAGCAAATATGGGAAGAGCTCTATTCCTGTCTTGTGCAAACAATTTGGATTATGCTGAGCATAATATACAAGTTGTTAAAAGTGGAATATCATCACAGGATGAAATAGACAAGATAATTCAGAAATGTCGCAGCATTGCTACTCATTTTAATGACTCAACGATGGCACAAGATGAACAAAAAAATTCAGTACAGACTGCAAGAACCTAAGCTATGTGTTGTCCATGAAACACCCAGAAGGAAGAACGCACCTTGCACATGCTGAAAAGTACATTAGAAATAAAAGAATCATTGTGTTTGTATGCTGCTACCAACTCTATAATAAAGCAACTCAGCACAACGAATGGTCAATAATGTACAAATGTGCAAAAGTTCTGGGACCTTATGAAGACATCACAAAATAGTGAGTGACTCATCTTCTACAGTAGGTGATGTGATGCCTCTTGTAGTTTCCTTGAAAACCACACTTCAACCAAACACATGGGAAGTTTTTAAGGTAATTGATACCTCAGTTTCAGGCTCTGAATCAGATATCGAATCAATGATTGTGTCACCCCCTGATACAAAGCAACACAGGTAGTAAACATCATGAAACAAACAATGCGAACTGATGGTGAAATAAGATTTTCCTGGCTTGAAAGAGAAGATTTGTAGAGTTGTAACATATCTTAATCTACGATATAAAAGTGAAATCTTTTCCTCCTCTCACTTCGCTGATCAAGTGAAATCATTAGTTGCCAGACTATGTGAAGAGCTGACTCAGTTGAGCACCATGGCAAACGAAGACGATGAACCAACCAGAACACGAAAGAAACGACACACAAATAATTAACACATCTAACACCTATGGAACATTGGGTGAAGCAATGACCTCTATTGTTTCCTGTAGTGATGATGAAGATGAATAGACACATGCAGCAAGGAAGAATGCAATGGAAGATAGTATGTACGTATCACAAAGGAACAAGTGAAGACAGTTTGCGATGTTGGAAAGAAAAGATTTGAATCTACCCTGATTTGGCGAAGGTTGCTTGCCTATATCTTTGTTGTTCCCCAAGCATCGTCCCTAGTGAGCAGCTAGTCAGTGGTGCTGGCTTGATCTATGGTGCAAAACGTAAGCAAATTTTAGCAGAAAAGGTAGAGAAACTTTTGTTTTTGAAGAAAAACTTGCCTATCTTGAACTTTAAATACTGAATGATTAAATGATGAAAGAGCAACCATTAATGGATTGGGAGTTAAGTTAACCACTTTCAAAAGGGTGGAGGAGGTTGGGGTAAGTGGTTGGTGTGATGCACGACGAGGTAGATCCCCGTCCAGCCTCCTGGTAACATACAACTTGTGTGGCTGAAACTCGTCATAATAGTAAGAAACTACAATCATATAGAACTTTGCAATGAAAGTAGCTGCCATTTTGAAATAATTGATGTTCTATAACGAATGAATATATACTAAAGTATATGACAAAATATCCTGAAAACATCCTCATCCGCGTCAGCATCCGCATCCGCAAGAATGTCATAGTCTGGTATTTGCATCCGTATCCACAAAATACGTAAGCATGATATCCGCATACACATCCGCATCCGCAGATCTCTTAATTCAGATATCCGATACATTTCTAGTTTGTAGCATCAGAGCTGGCGATAATCTCCTTCAGTTACGTTAACATTGATTTAAAAAGCATCTTTGCCGCATAGCTGCCTGATCTTGTAACATTTGAAGCTTTATCAGGATACCCATCAATTTAGCAATATACATATGAGTTATTGGTGTTGTGCGTCTGTCTGTAGAAAAAGTTCAAGGCCAACCTTACATCTACCTTAGAAAAGATAAGAATCTTGTGGAAATAAAGGTATAATGAAGAAGAGTATAGTGAACACAAAAGATCCAGGCTTAGTTAAAAAAAAAATAATGATATTGTTAAGATGAAGATATACATGCAGTAAAAATGAAGAGACAGTAAAGTTGAAAGTCAGTAAAGGTTAGGGTGTAATGAAGATGTACTTGGTGAAGGTTAAGGTGCAGTAAAGATGGCACTTTTCACCGAACCTCCGATATGATCCAAGCTAGCTTTAAAGCCGGCTGCAGGAGTTGGTAAATCGAGAGATGTGTCTCGTGTTAACGTAGGATATCATTTCATTGATAGTTTTCCTTCTCATGGAAACTGTTGGTTGTGACAGATTCTTGGTAAATGGTCTTATGGACGCTGGCAGTCACGTAACTGTGATTCAAGCTGACTCGATGAGCAAACAAACATCCTGACGCTGATTGAATCAGGTCTTTTCGACGTGTTAGTCGTAAATATTGACTTTAAAAACGAACTAGATAAGTTAATTTCATTTGTTAGTTTTGTTGCATTGTTACATTAACCAAGCTAACATAATGTAACTCCTGTGGCATGTTATTTATTTGTGTAGTTCTCCAGGGTCAGGTTCGTGGGTTCGGACGGTACGTATGTTGGGGCACCACTGGTAGGTGCCTCCTCATCCGTCACCTTTACACCGACAACAACAACATGATGAGTGAAAGTATTTACAAAAGGGGGAAAGGCGACCACTAGAGTGACACAGTAACTTCGTGACGCTCAGCGTTACTACTCGTCCGTCCTCCACTCCTGTCGAGCGTAGATAAGTTATCATACATTGGTGATCTCACGTCCGCACACGCAAATATACATACCTATACATCTCAACGTATACATGTATATACACACACAGACATGTACATATATACACGTGTACATAATTCATACTGTCTGCCTTTATTCATTCCCATCGCCACCCCACCACACATGTAATAACAACCCCCTCCCCCCTCATGTGTGCGAGGTAGTGCTAGGAAAAGACAACAATGGCCCATTCGTTCACACTCAGTCTCTAGCTGTCATGTAATAATGCACCGAAACCACAGCTCCCTTTCCACATCCAGGCCCCACACAACTTTCCATGGTTTACTCCAGACGCTTCACATGCTTATCTCATCTCAACATGACAGAGTTAAATTATCATCATTTCAATCTATGTTCCTTAGGGTTTTGCGTATTTGCGGTCCAGAGTATAATGATGCTGAGTTTTAGATGTATTCTATTGGATCTCAGTAAAGTACACTAGATCTTTCATTGATAAAGCCCTTAAGTTAGCAAAGAAATCATTTTATAGAGTTGAGCCCAAACCTCCCACTGACACCAAGAATCTTTTAGCTCTCCCTTTTAATGATAATTTTACTTTACTTCCCATATTCCTTAAATCCTTTAATGTAAATGTTGCCTTCAGCAACAATAATACTATAAAGAATATCTTAATCAGGAATTCACCAGAAAATTCTCCTGGGTGCATCTATAAAGAGCCATGTAGAAATTGTGATAAGTTTTATGTTGGGCTGACTGGTAAGGATCTTTCTGTTAGACTTAAGCAACATGAATATTGTATAAGAACGGGACAAGAATCAAATGCCTTTATCAATCACTTTCGTGTAATAATCGGTGCATTATCTATGATAGCTGGAGAGTGAAAGTGAGCAAATAAGAACGTTCTTCGTTTGTTCCTGGCTGTATTTCGCTACAGTATGGGAAAAAGAAATGTCAGCGTGCTTGACGAACACTGCTCCACTTAGTACGAGGATATGAGAACTGGCCACCTAGAGTCTCCTATACCCATACCCTTTCTTCTGTCTATTTACAGTGTTAAGATATTTCCCTCCACATCTCTGCAACCCAGTTCTCCCCGTTGAGCTCGTTGCTCAACCTTCACTTAGTGTTTCACTCCTCGTCATGTCATCTACTCTATGTCATGCCTTTCATCCTCACCTCATGTTTAATATTTCCCTCCTCATTCTCTTATCATAATTCCGCTGAGCTTGATCATTTATCTTTCAGTATCTCCTTCCTAAAATCTTTCCCTTTCTTTATTTGCCCACCTGCTTTACCTCCAAGACTTCTGGAAAAATCATTATGATGTTCCTCCCTGTTTCCCGTCCCATTGATCCCCAATAGTACGCTCCTTCCTTCCGTCACTCAACCTCTCTCTGGTAAATATGCTTTTCTTTAGACCGGAAAAGAAAATCTCGCATAATGTAATCTTGTTCAACTCTCTTCCAGTCCTCTCCTTTCAGAGTCCTTTGTTCCTCCTTATTCAGTATCCTTTAAATTACATCTTATTCCACATCATTCATCTCACCGTTTTCGCTCATAATCTTTTCTACCTTTAGCAGTTTTCGGGGACTTGCCGTTGTGGTTTTCTACCCCCCCCCCCCCCCCATGTCCTGTGCGGCAGGACCAACACTACTGTGTTACAGCAACAAGCGATGTCGTCCCTCCACGTGGTGATTGATTTTCAGTAAAGGAACGACAGAATTCCTTCCTCGATGATAATTTTAAGAGAGAAGTGCGTGTGTGTGCCCCATGGGACGACTGCCTCTGATATGAATGTGTGGAACGCAAGACAATGATGGTTTTGGAAATATAGTGGATGATATCTGCCTGTTGAAGGCAAAGTATATGCATAAAGAGCATAAACTTTGTGAATCATAATACTCGTCCTCCTCAGCATCTTGATAAAAGTTATAAGAAGTATATCTGTTTTATATGACTGAGCATAACAAACCCCGTACTGTTTGCGGTATATTCCCGGATATGCAGAATGTACTGACAAGGAGTATACTGCATATGGTTTTGTTTGGCATGTACATCGGACGATGATGATCAAATATTTATGAGGTTCCAATCACTGAAATGTTACTTCCTCATCGAAAGGTCAGCGTGTCCTGGGGAGTGTAAAGTCTTTCGCTTCTCCCGCTTTCATTATAAGGAACAAGTATTCATTTCGTGTATGATGTTCCTTGATCAGGTGACGTCATCTTAATGTATTTTTCTCTAAATTAAAACTTTCTTGCAAAACCATAATGATTTCAGAGAATAACTAGACGAATTTAGTCATATAAGACGTATCTTTAGGCAATTATATTATCTCAATTGGTTTGTAAACAAAGCTTACTGGAAAGCTAGAAAGACATTTTATGCTTCGACAAAATCTGCTTTAAGTGGAACTAAAACAAGTGTGAAGTAGGTGGGAGTAGGTAGAGGGAAGATCAGGTACCTCTGGAGAAGGTAAGGAGAGGAAGGGTAAGGACCGTGAAAGAAACTTTGGCCTTAGAGGAGGTTTCTCCCTCCTGAGGGCGAAGAACGGGGGTGGAGGTACAACATCTTGATATACCTGAGTCATATACAAAATACTATTACCAAGTGGCAGGACTCCATTATTGGTTTGCATCTTCATATGGGAAGAAACTTATTATCCTGACGCTTAGATGTGTGTGTGTGTGTGTGTGTGTGTGTGTGTGTGTGTGTGTGTGTGTGTGTGTGTGTGTGTGTGTGTGTGTGTGTGTGTGTGTAAGGTCTAGAGGCAGCGGGAGGGATGCTCACGTCATACTTTACATAAACAACATTGGACCACCACTCCGCCTCCCAGGTTATAATAATCTTCACGCAGAAAAACAGACAAAATACCCAGAAATATTTGTATCCAAAATGGAAAACTTCCAGCATACATATGAGACGTAGGATTTCCATAATTGCATTTTATTTCACAAGAATTTTAAGTCAGGAAATATGATATCTTAAAATGCTTTCTTGCTCAGTTAATGCGCGAGTTACAGAAAACATTTTTCGCTGTACTTAACAGGACCAATGTTACTAACTACTCTGTCAAGCAAACAAATGATGTGTGTCCCATTCAACCTATCTCTCCTTGTGTATGTCCCACTCCACGAGCCTCTCCTGGTGTGCATCCCACTTCACCAGCCTCACCTGGCGTGCGTCCCACTCCACCAGCCTCACCTGGCGTGCGTCCCACTCCACCAGCCTCACCTGGCGTGCGTTCCACTCCACCAGCCTCACCTGGCGTGCGTCCCACTCCACCAGCCTCACCTGGCGTGCGTCCCATTCCACCAACCTCACCTGGCGTGCGTCCCACTCCACCAACCTCACCTGGCGTGCGTCCCACTTCACCAGCCTCACCTGGCGTGCGTCCCACTCCACCAGCCTCACCTGGCGTGCGTCCCACTCCACCAGCCTCACCTGGCGTGCGTTCCACTTCACCAGCCTCGCCTGGCGTGCGTCCCACTCCACCAGCCTCACCTGGCGTGCGTTCCACTTCACCAGCCTCGCCTGGCGTGCGTCCCACTACACCAGCCTCACCTGGCGCGCGTCCCACTTCACCAGCCTCACCTAGCGTGTCCCACTCCGTTTACTGCTCTCTACTACTGCAAAGTTACTCTCACCCTTCTTACAAGACATCGTGTGGTCTCTCATATAGAACCAATTAAAAATGGAGGGGCAGCATGACAATACCTGAACATTCCCTCACATCTTGACACCCAATGGTAATCATTTGATTCTTTTAACTAGATTCATTTTGCTGTTGTATATATACGTGTTTATCTATATGATTATATACGGCTATGTAAATATTTTTGTATCTCTGCATGAATGTACGTGAATGCCAGAGCTTTATCTGGTATCATTCTGTTGGGTGTAGTTTGTGAAATGGATTTATGTTAGGGCATGTCACTCCCTTCCTCCCCATGATAGTAATAAATAATGGGTGTGTTAACGTTATTGTTATAGGAAGAAATAATATGTTTGGAAGCTACTTAGCTCACATTGGCGCGCGTCGAACATAAATAAGTTTGTTGCTTTAGTGGCAATATTCTTCAGATTTCCCCAAAGACCACTGCCTGCTGGGGTACGGAACGACGCCTTCCTCCCCTGACCACGACTCCTCCAACCTCACACTCACACACGACCCAAATCTTCTCATAACCAGCCTCACCCTCACACACAATCCATGGCTTCTCATGACCAGCCCCACTCTCACACACGACCCGGGGCTTCTCATGACCAGCCGCACACTCACACATGACCCTGGGCTTCTCATGACAAGCCCCATTCTAACACAATCAATGGCTCCTCATATAGTTATGAGGAGCCATTGGGTTAGGGTTTCTAACAATCAGTTTAATTGGTTGTAAAGTATATCTTTTTTTATTATTATTTTGCTTTGTCGCTGTCTCCCGCGTTTGCGAGGTAGTGCAAGGAAACACACGAAAGAAATGGCCCAACCCACCCCCAGTACACATGTATATACATACACGTCCACACACGCAAATATACATACCCATACATCTCAATGTACACATATATATACACACAGACATATACATATATACAAATGTACATAATTCATACTTGCTGCCTTCATTTATTCCCATCGCCACCTCGCCACACATGGAATAACAGGTAGCGCTAGGAAAAGACAATAAAGGCCCAATTCGTTCACACTCAGTGTCTAGCTGTCATGTAGTAATGCACCGAAACCACAGCTCCCTTTCCACATCCAGGCCCCACAGAACTTTCCATGGTTTACCCCAGACGCTTCACATGCCCTGATTCAATCCATTGACAGCACGTCGACCCCGGCATACCACATCGTCCCAATTCACTCTATTCCTTGCCCGCCTTTCACCCTCCCGCATGTTCAGGCCCCGATCACTCAAAATCTTTTTCACTCCATCTCTCCACCTCCAATTTGGTCTCCCACTTCTCCTCGTTCCCTCCACCTCCGACACATATATCCTCTTGGTCAATCTTTCCTCACTCATTCTCTCCATGTGCCCAAACCATTTCAAAACACCCTTTTCTGCTCTCTCAACCACGCTCTTTTTATTTCCACACATCTCTCTTACCCTTACATTACTTACTCGATCAAACCACCTCACACCACATATTGTCCTCAAACATCTCATTTCCAGCACATCTACCCTCCTGCGCACAACTCTATCCATAGCCCACGCCTCGCAACCATACAACATTGTTGGAACTACTATTCCTTCAAACATACCCATTTTTGCTTTCCGAGATAATGTTCTCGACTTCCACACATTCTTCAAGGCTCCCAGGATTTTCGCCCCCTCCCCCACCCTATGATTCACTTCCGCTTCCATGGTTCCATCCGCTGCCAGATCCACTCCCAGATATCTAAAACACTTTACTTCTTCCAGTTTTTCTCCATTCAAACTTACCTCCCAATTAACTTGACCCTCAACCCTACTGTACCTAATAACCTTGCTCTTAACAAGTGATAAAGAGTAGTGGTGATGTGAGAAGGAGATGGAGTGAGTATTTTGAAGGTTTGTTGAATGTGTTTGATGATAGAGTGGCAGATATAGGGTGTTTTGGGCGAGGCGGTGTGCAAAGTGAGTGTTAGGGAAAATGATTTGGTAAACAGAGAAGAGGTAGTAAAAGCTTTGTGGAAGATGAAAGCCGGCAAGGCAGCAGGTTTGGATGGTATTGCAGTGGAATTTATTAAAAAAGGGGGTGACTGTATTGTTGACTGGTTGGTAAGGTTATTTAATGTATGTATGATTCATGGTGAGGTGCCTGAGGTTTGGCGGAATGCGCGCATAGCGCCATTGCACAAAGGCAAAGGGGATAAGAGTGAGTGCTCAAATTACAGAGGTATAAGTTTGTTGAGTATTCCTGGGAAATTATATGGGAGGGTATTGACTGAGAGGGTGAAGGCATGTACAGAGCATCAGATTGGGGAAGAGCAGTGTGGTTTCAAAAGTGATAGAGGATGTGTGGATCAGGTGCTTGCTTTGAAGAATGTATGTGAGAAATACTTAGAAAAGCAAATGGATTTGTATGTAGCAATTATGGATCTGGAGAAGGCATATGATAGAGTTGATAGAGATACTCTGTGGAAGGTACTAAGAATATATGGTATGGGAGGCAAGTTGTTAGAAGCAGTGAAAAGTTTTTATCGAGGATGTAAGGCATGTGTACGTGTAGGAAGAGAGGAAAGTGATTGGTTCTCAGTGAATGTAGGTTTGTGGCAGGGGTGTGTGATGTCTCCATGGTTGTTTAATTTGTTTATGGATGTAGTTGTTAGGGAGGTGAATGCAAGAGTTTGGAAAGAGGAGCAAGTATGAAGTCTGTTGTGGATGAGAGAGCTTGGGAAGTGAGTCAGTTGTTGTTCGCTGATGATACAGCGCTGGTGGCTGATTCATGTGAGAAACTGCAGAAGCTGGTGACTGAGTTTGGTAAAGTGTGTGTAAGAAGAAAGTTAAGGGTAAATGTGAATATATATATATATATATATATATATATATATATATATATATATATATATATATATATATATATATATATATATATATATATATATATTTTTTTTTTTTTTTTTTTTTTTTTTTTTTGCTTTGTTGCTGTCTCCCGCGTTTGCGAGGTAGCGCAAGGAAACAGACGAAAGAAATGGCCCAACCCACCCCCATACACATGTATATACATACGTCCACACACGCAAATATACATACCTACACAGCTTTCCATGGTTTACCCCAGTCGCTTCACATGCCTTGATTCAATCCACTGACAGCACGTCAACCCCGGTATACCACATCGCTCCAATTCACTCTATTCCTTGCCCTCCTTTCACCCTCCTGCATGTTCAGGCCCCGATCACACAAAATCTTTTTCACTCCATCTTTCCACCTCCAATTTGGTCTCCCTCTTCTCCTCGTTCCCTCCACCTCCGACACATATATTCTCTTGGTCAATCTTTCCTCACTCATTCTCTCCATGTGCCCGAACCATTTCAAAACACCCTCTTCTGCTCTCTCAACCACGCTCTTTTTATTTCCACACATCTCTCTTACCCTTACGTTACTTACTCGATCAAACCACCTCACACCACACATTGTCCTCAAACATCTCATTTCCAGCACATCCATCCTCCTGCGCACAACTCTATCCATAGCCCACGCCTCGCAACCATACAACTTGGTTGGAACCACTATTCCTTCAAACATACCCATTTTTGCTTTCCGAGATAATCTTCTCGACTTCCACACATTCTTCAAGGCTCCCAGAATTTTCGCCCCCTCCCCCACCCTATGATCCACTTCCGCTTCCATGGTTCCATCCGCTGCCAGATCCACTCCCAGATATCTAAAACACTTCACTTCCTCCAGTTTTTCTCCATTCAAACTTACCTCCCAATTGACTTGACCCTCAACCCTACTGTACCTAATAACCTTGCTCTTATTCACATTTACTCTTAACTTTCTTCTTTCACACACTTTCCAAACTCAGTCACCAGCTTCTGCAGTTTCTCACATGAATCAGCCACCAGCGCTGTATCATCAGCGAACAACAACTGACTCACTTCCCAAGCTCTCTCATCCCCAACAGACTTCATACTTCATTTTTTTTTTTTTTTTTTTGCTTTGTCGCTGTCTCCCGCGTTTGCGAGGTAGCGCAAGGAAACAGACAAAAGCAATGGCCCAACCCACCCCCATACACATGTATATACATACGTCCACACACGCAAATATACATACCTACACAGCTTTCCATGGTTTACCCCAGTCGCTTCACATGCCCTGATTCAATCCACTGACAGCACGTCAACCCCGGTATACCACATCGCTCCAATTCACTCTATTCCTTGCCCTCCTTTCACCCTCCTGCATGTTCAGGCCCCGATCACACAAAATCTTTTTCACTCCATCTTTCCACCTCCAATTTGGTCTCCCTCTTCTCCTCGTTCCCTCCACCTCCGACACATATATTCTCTTGGTCAATCTTTCCTCACTCATTCTCTCCATGTGCCCGAACCATTTCAAAACACCCTCTTCTGCTCTCTCAACCACGCTCTTTTTATTTCCACACATCTCTCTTACCCTTACGTTACTTACTCGATCAAACCACCTCACACCACACATTGTCCTCAAACATCTCATTTCCAGCACATCCATCCTCCTGCGCACAACTCTATCCATAGCCCACGCCTCGCAACCATACAACTTTGTTGGAACCACTATTCCTTCAAACATACCCATTTTTGCTTTCCGAGATAATGTTCTCGACTTCCACACATTCTTCAAGGCTCCCAGAATTTTCGCCCCCTCCCCCACCCTATGATCCACTTCCGCTTCCATGGTTCCATCCGCTGCCAGATCCACTCCCAGATATCTAAAACACTTCACTTCCTCCAGTTTTTCTCAATTCAAACTCACCTCCCAATTGACTTGACCCTCAACCCTACTGTACCTAATAACCTTGCTCTTATTCACATTTACTCTTAACTTTCTTCTTTCACACACTTTACCAAACTCAGTCACCAGCTTCTGCAGTTTCTCACATGAATCAGCCACCAGCGCTGTATCATCAGCGAACAACAACTGACTCACTTCCCAAGCTCTCTCATCCCCAACAGACTTCATACTTGCCCCTCTTTCTAAAACTCTTGCATTCACCTCCCTAACAACCCCATCCATAAACAAATTAAACAACCATGGAGACATCACACACCCCTGCCGCAAACCTACATTCACTGAGAACCAATCACTTTCCTCTCTTCCTGCACGTACACATGCCTTACATCCTCGATACTTCATACTTCATATATATATATATATATATATATATATATATATATATATATATATATATATATATATATATATATATATATATATATATATATATATATATATATATATATATATATATATATATATATATATATATATATATATATATATATATATATATTCCTATGATTCCACGGGGAAAATGAAACACGATAAGTTCCCAAGTGCACTTTCGTGTAATAATCACATCATCAGGGGAGACACAAGAGAAAAATATAAGTCAGCTGATATACATCGAAGAGACGAGCTAGGACGACATTTGGTAAACATGCGATTGTCCAAAACATACAACGAGCGTTCATAAACTTATCATTTTACAAATTTTATCAACAACAAAGTATCTATTTTGTATAGACCATCAATAATATTAAGGTTATAATTCTTTGTGTATTTAATGATAGAAGATTCAATGATATTTCTCGTCGTAATAGAGTTAGAGTTAATAACTGAGGTGGCATTACTCCAGTCAATACAATGATCATAGTTTTAAACATGATTAAACAAGGAATTTTCTTGTCCGCTCCTTATACTATATTTATGTTGCTTAAGTCTAACAGAAAGATCCTTACCAGTCTGCCCAACATAGAATTTATCACAGTTTCAACCTGGCACTTTATAGATGCATCCAAAAGAATTTTCTGGTGAATTCATGATTTCAGAAGTGGTAGAGGATGTGTGGATCAGGTGTTTGCTTTGAAGAATGTATGTGAGAAATACTTAGAAAAACGAATGGATTTGTATGTAGCATTTATGGATCTGGAGAAGGCATATGATAGAGCTGATAGATATGCTCTGTGCAAGGTATTAAGAGTGTACGGTGTGGAAGGTAAGTTGCTAGAAGCAGTGAAAAGATTTTATCGAGGATGCAAGGCATGTGTACGAGTAGGAAGAGAGGAAAATGATTGGTTCCCAATGAATGTCGGTTTGCGGCAGGGGTGCGTGATATCTCCATGGTTGTTTAACTTGTTTATGGATGGCGTTATTAGGGAGGTGAATGGAAGAGTTTTGGAGAGAGGGGCAAGTATGCAGTCTGTTGTGGATGAGAGGGCTTGGGAAGTGAGTCAGTTGTTGTTCGCTGATGATACAGCGCTGATGGCTGATTCAGGTGAGAGACTGCAGAAGCTTGTGACTAAGTTTGGTAAAGTGTGTGAAAGAAGAAAGCTGAGAGTAAATGTGAATAAGAGCAAGGTTATTAGGTACAACCCCTTCCCCCCGCATGTGCGCGAGGTAGCGCTAGGAAAAGACAACAAAGGCCACATTCATACACACTCAGTCTCTAGCTGTCATGTATAATGCACTGAAACCACAGCTCCCTTTCTACATCCAGGCCCCACAGAACTTTCTATGGTTTACCCCAGACGCTTCACACGCCCTGGTTCAATCCATGGACATCACGTCGACCCCGGTGTACCACATCGATCCAATTCACTCTATTCCTTGCTACTCCTATTTTTTACCAGCATGAACTAGATGCCTTCTCCACGAACCAGACAGCGACCGGCATATCTAAATTAGACGGCAATCCCCACAAATGCCTCCAACAATGACCCGCACCGCAAACTCCGACAGCGACCCGTATACCTGACTACGAAAACGAACCCCTACTCCTGGCTCCGACGGCGACCCCGCACACCTGTCTCCGATAAGCTGGCATTTCATATGCTGATGTATTGATTCCTAGAACACACACACACCAGACGCTTCCACATTTTGTTGGTTGGGCTATCTGCTTACCATGAAACGATGACGTCGCCTGAGGTAGGCTATGTTCTGCCATTAGACAACGGATTACATCTATGCTGTATGCCTCCAGCTGATGCCAGTTAGAATATCTCTACACAATCACTTTTTTATTGGGTTTTCAAGAAAGCAATCATGAACTGACAAACCCTGCTCGTGGTAGGTGAAGATCCTCGTCAATATGACGTAGCTCTGCAAGTGGTATAGCAATGTTGTATCGACCCAGCAACAGACTGGTGGCCCACACTTCCCGCCACACACACACACACACACACACACACACACACACACACACACACACACACACACACACACACACAAAGGAACTCGCATCGAGAACCAGAATAGTCTGTTCAAACGCGTAATTATAGTCATTCTGCTTTGGTTGTGATGAAAGGTATTGGTTACGAAGGGAATGGTGGGTAGGGCTCTGGTAGAGGCTGCAGTAAGGACAGGTAATGGCAGGACAGTAGTGGTTGGCAGGAAGAGCAGTCGGACAGGAACGACGATTGGAACCAAATGTGACAAGATATTGGGTGTGTGACACCTCCCACTACATATGTGACAAGATATCTGAGTGTGTGACACCTACCACTACATATGTGACAAGATATCTGAGTGTGTGACACCTACCACTACATATGTGACAAGATATCTGAGTGTGTGACACCTCCCACTACATATGTGACAAGATATCTGACTGTGTGACACCTACCACTACATATGTGACAAGATATCTGAGTGTGTGACACCTACCACTACATATGTGACAAGATATCTGACTGTGTGACACCTACCACTACATATGTGACAAGATATCTGAGTGTGTGACACCTACCACTACGTATGTGACAAGATATCTGAGTGTGTGACACATATCACTACATATGTGACAAGATATCTGAGTGTGTGACACCTACCACTACATATGTGACAAGATATCTGACTGTGTGACACCTACCACTACATATGTGACAAGATATCTGAGTGTGTGACACCTCCCACTACATATGTGACTATATCTAAGTGTGTGACACCTCCCACTACATATGTGACAAGATATCTGAGTGTGTGACACCTCCCACTACATATGTGACAAGATATTGGGTGTGTGACACCTCCCACTAAATACGTGACAAGATATCTGAGTCTGTGACACCTCCCACTACGTATGTGACAAGATATCTGAGTGTGTGACACCTCCCACTACATGTGTGACAAGATATTGGGTGTGTAACACCTCCCACTGTATATGTAACAAGATATCTGAGTTGTGACACCTCTCTCTACATATGTGACAAGATATTGGGTGTGTGACACCTCCCACTACATATGTGACAAGATATCTGAGTGTGTGACACCTCCCACTACATATATTCTGCATGAGTGACTATTCAATAGTATCTTTCCAGTTTTCTCTGCTGCAAGACCTCGCTGTATCCTTCCAATGGTTATTGTATTTTGCGTTACTTTGCTCTTTGATGTTGTACTATGGATCTGTGGCTGTGATGTTGGATTTGTTAGAGTGGTAAGAGAGCTGCAATGATGGCATGGTAAGTGGTGCAGGTGCGGGCATTTCCTTTACTTAAGACGAAATCAGAATTCATTGGAAATGTGCTTTTTGTGATGATCATCTGGTGCTTTTCTGGAATCACCAGGTCCTGAGAAGGTTGATCATGTCGTGACTCATCATGTCATGAATGCAGACAACAAACTCTTCCTGGAAACTATTTAGTTGTAGTCTCTTTAGTGAGTGTCTAACTGGAAGTCCCCGCTTCTAACATAACTGGAAGTCCCCCCTTCTAACATAACTGGAAGTCCCCCCTTCTAACATAACTGGAAGTCCCCCCTTCTAACATAACTGGAAGTACTCCCTTCTAACATAATTGGAAGTCCCCCCTTCTAACATAACTTGAAGTACTCCCTTCTAACATAACTGGAAGTACCCCCTTATAACATAACTGGAAGTCCACCCTTCTAACATAACTGGAAGTCCCCCTTCTAACATAACTGGAAGTACTCTCTTCTAACATAACTGGAAGTCCTCCCTTCTAACATAACTGGAAGTCCCCCCTTCTAACATAACTGGAAGTCCCCCCTTCTAACATAACTGGAAGTCCCCCCTTCTAACATAACTGGAATTCCCCCCTTCTAACATAACTGGAAGTCCACCCTTCTAACATAACTGGAAGTCCCCCCTTCTAACATAAGTGGAATTCCCCCCTTCTAACTTAACTGGAAGTTCCCCCTTCTAACATAACTGGAAGTACTCCCTTCTAACATATCTATCACATCTCTGGCTTCCCCATGTGAACGTTACCTGTAAGAGAGACTGTCAAAATTCTCTCATATGTTCTGTCGGAATATAGATTGAATTCTACAGTCGTGCACCAGAAAGAAATACGTAAAATATATTAAAAGGCTGCTAAATGCACGACATGCTGGTAAAGGAAATTTTCTTGTATACATTATGAGAACTTGCGTTTGTATGACTCTGATGTGAGTGTGTGTGTGTGTGTGTGTGTGTGTGTGTGTGTGTGTGTGTGTGTGTGTGTGTGTTCACACTAAAGACATGGTACGATTGTAAGATTCTCTCACCGTAACAAGCAGATATTAACCACACATTCAGGCATGTATATGAAATCATTCCTAACCTGTCGCCAGAGTCCCACGTTTGGAGAATAGTTAAGGAGACAAGTAGTCTGATGGCATTCCAAGTATAAGGCTGGGTAGATATTCAGCAATCTGTTCACATCCTATATTAGACCAAAACTAGAATATGACTCTCCTGTTTGGTCAACGTACTTAAACACCAAGAACTAATAGCGAAGGTCCGGAAGAGGGCAGCAAAGATGGTACCAGAATTAAGAGAGCTGAGAGAAAGGCTAGAGGTCTTAAATTTGCCCATCATGGAAGAGACAAGAGTTAGGGGTGAGTAGATCTTATAATCTAAGTTTTTAAATCACCTTGATGATGTAGATAGTGAATAGTTTTTCGGAAGGTGTAAGTACTGCTACGCGATAGGACCGGGTTTCGAACCCTCAGCGCCGAGAGGTAAATCGTTATCATATATGCCATGTCTTCAGTACATGTTAAAGATGTATAAACTTTCCCAAAGTACTGGAGGATTGATTTGCTGCTAGCGACGACTCGTGTGGGCGCAGGCTTTCCCTTGCCCCTTAGGTCATGTGATATGATGGGGGATCTCATGGATCGTTGATTAGTCTGAGATGGAAAGCTTTTTTCGCCTAGTGGTCCAATGGCTAGCTTACCGGTTTGCTACGCGGTAGGATTGGGTTTCGAATCCTCGGCGTCCTGAGGTAGTTCGTTATTATCTGTTCCATTTATCTAAAACATGCTAAAGATATATAGATTCGCATGATGTCCCCAACAGCAAGGATTCGTACCTCGTACCATTTGCGTGGCAGCTGGGCACACTGACCAGTCAGCTATGCTGCCCATGACAAGGAAATGACCATTCGATAACTCGTAACGGAATACCCTTCGTCTCACATTGATGAACAACGGGGTCTACACTGGTCATATCCCGTCAGGCTAACATTGCCTAGTGGTCACCAATTTTACCAAAATTACAGTCAGAACGCAGAGGTACATAAATTACAGTCAGACGCAGAGGTATATAAACACGAATACAAACGATTACTTTCACAGAGCATATAATGACCAAGGGGCAGCCTAACTCAGTGGTCAATTTACACAGCTGCCAAGTACATGGCACAAGATTCGAATCCTTGCTGTTGAAGGGCATTATATGTTCTATGAAGGTGCGAATTCATACTTACAGTGTATGTGTATATATACATATATATACAGCGACAAAGTATAAAAAAAAAAAAAATATATATATATATATATATATATATATATATATTTTTTTTTTTTTTTTTTTTTCATACTATTCGCCATTTCCCGCGATAGCGAGGTAGCGTTAAGAACAGAGGACTGGGCCTTTGAGGGAATATCCTCACCTGGCCCTCTTCTCTGTTCCTTCTTTTGGAAAAAAAAAAAAAAAAAAAAAAAAAAAAAAACGAGAGGGGAGGATTTCCAGCCCCCCGCTCCCTTCCCTTTTAGTCGCCTTCTACGACACGCAGGGAATACGTGGGAAGTATTCTTTCTCCCCTATCCCCAGGGAAATATATATATATATATAAATATATATTTTTTTTTTTTTGCTTTGTCGCTGTCTCCCGCGTTTGCGAGGTAGCGCAAGGAAACAGACGAAAGAAATGGCCCAACCCACCCCCATACACATGTATATACATACGTCCACACACGCAAATATACATACCTACACAGCTTTCCATGTTTTACCCCAGACGCTTCACATGCCTTGATTCAATCCACTGACAGCACGTCAACCCCGGTATACCACATCGCTCCAATTCACTCTATTCCTTGCCCTCCTTTCACCCTCCTGCATGTTCAGGCCCCGATCACACAAAATCTTTTTCACTCCATCTTTCCACCTCCAATTTGGTCTCCCTCTTCTCCTCGTTCCCTCCACCTCCGACACATATATCCTCTTGGTCAATCTTTCCTCACTCATTCTCTCCATGTGCCCAAACCATTTCAAAACACCCTCTTCTGCTCTCTCAACCACGCTCTTTTTATTTCAACACATCTCTCTTACCCTTACGTTACTTACTCGATCAAACCACCTCACACCACACATTGTCCTCAAACATCTCATTTCCAGCACATCCATCCTCCTGCGCACAACTCTATCCATAGCCCACGCCTCGCAACCATACAACATTGTTGGAACCACTATTCCTTCAAACATACCCATTTTTGCTTTCCGAGATAATGTTCTCGACTTCCACACATTCTTCAAGGCTCCCAGGATTTTCGCCCCCTCCCCCACCCTATGATTCACTTCCGCTTCCATGGTTCCATCCGCTGCCATATCCACTCCCAGATATCTAAAACACTTTACTTCCTCCAGTTTTTCTCTATTCAAACTTACCTCCCAATTGACTTGACCCTCAACCCTACTGTACCTAATAACCTTGCTCTTATTCACATTTACTCTTAACTTTCTTCTTTCACACACTTTGCCAAACTCAGTCACCAGCTTCTGCAGTTTCTCACATGAATCAGCCACCAGCGCTGTATCATCAGCGAACAACAACTGACTCACTTCCCAAGCTCTCTCATCCACAACAGACTGCATACTTGCCCCTCTTTCCATAACTCTTGCATTCACCTCCCTAACAACCCCATCCATAAACAAAATAAACAAACATGGAGACATCACACACCCCTGCCGCAAACCTACATTCACTGAGAACCAATCACTTTCCTCTCTTCCTGCTCGTACACATGCCTTACATCCCCGATAAAAACTTTTAACTGCTTCTAACAACTTACCTCCCACACCATATATTCTTAGTACCTTCCACAGAGCATCTCTATCAACTCTATCATATGCCTTCTCCAGATCCATAAATGCTACATACAAATCCATTTGCTTTTCTATGTATTTCTCACATACATTCTTCAAAGCAAACACCTGATCCACAAATCCTCTACCACTTCTGAAACCACACTGCTCTTCCCTAATCTGATGCTCTGTACATGCCTTCACCCTCTCAATCAATACCCTCCCATATAATTTACCAGGAATACTCAACAGACTTATACCTCTGTAATTTGAGCACTCACTCTTATCCCCTTTGCCTTTATACAATGGCACTATGCACGCATTCCGCCAATCCTCAGGCACCTCACCATGAGTCATACATACATTAAATAACCTTACCAACCAGTCAACAATACAGTCACCCCCTTTTTTAATGAATTCCACTGCAATACCATCCAAACCTGCTGCCTTGCCGGCTTTCATCTTCCGCAAAGCTTTTACTACCTCTTCTCTGTTTACCAAATCATTTTCCCTAACCCTCTCACTTTGTACACCACCTCGACCAAAGCACCCTATATCTGCCACTCTATCATCAAACACATTTAACAAACCTTCAAAATACTCACTTCATCTCCTTCTCACATCACCACTACTTGTTATCACCTCCCCATTAGCCCCCTTCACTGAAGTTCCCATTTGCTCCCTTGTCTTACGCACTTTATTTACCTCCTACCAGAACATCTTTTTACTCTCCCTAAAATTTAATGATACTCTCGCACCCCAACTCTCATTTGCCCTCTTTTTCACCTCTTGCACCTTTCTCTTGACCTCCTGTCTCTTTCTTTTATACATCTCCCACTCATTTGCATTTTTTCTCTGCAAAAATCGTCCAAATGCCTCTCTCTTCTCTTTCACTAATAATCTTACTTCTTCATCCCACCACTCACTACCCTTTCTAATCAACCCACCTACCACTCTTCTCATGCCACAAGCATCTTTTGCGCAAGCCATCACTGCTTCCCTAAATACATCCCATTCCTCCCCCACTCCCCTTACCTCCTTTGTTCTCACCTTTTCCATTCTGTACTCAGTCTCTCCTGGTACTTCCTCACACAAGTCTCCTTCCCAAGCTCACTTACTCTCACCACTCTTCACCCCAACATTCTCTCTTCTTTTCTGAAAACCTCACGTGTCGTAGAAGGCAACTAGAGGAGACGGGAGCGGGGGGCCAGAAATCCTCCCCTCCTTGTATTTCACCTTTCTAAAATGGGAAACAGAAGAAGGAGTCACGCGGGGAGTCCTCATCCTCCTCGTAGGCTCAGACTGGGGTGTCTAAATGTGTGTGGATGTAACCAAGATGTGAAAAAAGGAGAGATAGGTAGTATGTTTGAGGAAAGGAACCTGAATGTTTTGGCTCTGAGTGAAACGAAGCTCAAGGGTAAAGGGGAAGAGTGGTTTGGGAATGTCTTGGGAGTAAAGTCAGGGGTTAGTGAGAGGACAAGAGCAAGGGAAGGAGTAGCACTACTCCTGAAGCAGGAGTTGTGGGAGTATGTGATAGAATGTAAGAAAGTAAATTCTAGATTAATATGGGTAAAACTGAAAGTTGATGGAGAGAGATTGGTGATTATTGGTGCATATGCACCTGGGCATGAGAAGAAATATCAGGAGAGGCAAGTGTTTTGGGAGCAGCTGAATGAGTGTGTTAATGGTTCTGTTGCACAAGACCGGGTTATAGTGATGGGTGATTTGAATGCAAAGGTGAGTAATGTGGCAGTTGAGGGAATAATTGGTATACATGGGGTGTTCAGTGTTGTAAATGGAAATGGTGAAGAGCTTGTAGATTTATGTGCTGAAAAAGGACTGGTGATTGGGAATACCTGGTTTAAAAAGCGAGATATACATAAGTATACGTATGTAAGTAGGAGAGATGGCCAGAGAGCGTTATTGGATTACGTGTTAATTGATTGACAGGCGCGCGAAAGAGAGACTTTTGGATGTTAATGTGCTGAGAGGATATTCCCTCAAAGGCCCAGTCCTCTGTTCTTAACGCTACCTCGCTAACGCGGGAAATGGTGAATAGTTTGAAAATATATATATATATATATATATATATATATATATATATATATATATATATATATATATATATATATATATATATATATATATATATATATATATACACGCACATATACATACCTATACATTTCAAGGTATACTTACATATACATGCACAGACATATGCATATATACACATGTACATATTCATACTTGCTGCCTTCATCCATTCCTGTCGCCATCCAGCCACACATGGAATGGCACCCCCTTCCCCCGCTAGGAAAAGGCAACAAAGGCCACATTCGTTCACACTCAGTCTCTAGTTGTCATGTGTAATGCACAGAAACCACGTCTCCCTTTCTACATCCAGGCCCTACAAAACTTTCCATGTTTTACCACAGACGCTTAAACCATTGACAGCACGTCGACCCCGGTATACGTATATATACATAAACGCCCATACACGCAAAAATACATACATATACATCGAACCCCGGACCCCTGTGCAACAGGTGGGAGCGCTACCGCTAGGCTATGATCGGCCCTAATAGGAAAATGACCATTCGAATACTATGTACTCGAGTACCCTTCGTCTCACGTTGGTGAGCAACGGAGTCTTCACCGGTCATTTCGCATCAGGTTCACACAGCCAGCAAATAGCATTTTAGCAAATAGCCTTGGGCTGCAGGAGCCTCTGGAGGGAGAGTCTGGGTAACGCTAAGACTTCTTAGAAAGAGGTCTTGATGTGATTATAGATGAGATACATAGACAGATAATTACACACACAGACACACGCACACACATACGCACACATATACACACACACACGTATTCTTTGTATAATGACAGTGCAACTTTAAGGGCGGGTAACGAGGTTAGGTGTAACACTACGTCTGTAAAACATGGTAATCTTTAGAATAGTTCTATTATGCACGACTGTAAGGGAATTAACCACCAATTTTCTTTGAATGAATTTATTTGAAGGCAGTGAATAGATGATTGGCAGTCCACGATCTTTACATTTTGGTGGCTATGTTATTTATTTTCTTGATATGTTGTTATCAAACGAAAATTCACAAAACCAAATACTGTAATGGAGTTTATATCAATAACGTTGATTATATGTAAGTTTGATGATGCCAGCATATCTTCATTTGATACTTTCATGATATTATCTCAATGTTAGATCATTTTCCGGCTGCCTTTACCAGCAAGTCTGGCATTTAGGAGCTGGTCTTTGTTTTCATAATACCAAACTATTCAAAGGGACCAACCAGATATTGTTCACCAGTACAACTGAAACAGAATCCTCTTTCTCCACATCAACATGCATGTGAACAGTTCTGCCATCGTGTGAAAATCGAAGGATATGTAAGTACTTGAGGTCAGAGAATATCAAAGTATCTAAAGTCATATGATTTCTAAGTGCGTGAAGTCAAAGGACATCTTAATATATAGTCAAAGGATAGAAATTTATAAGATAATATATATATATATATACACATATATATATATTCATATATATATACATATATATATTCATATATATATATATATATATATATATATATATATATATATATATATATATATATATATATATATATATATATATATATATATATATATATATATATATATATATATATATATATATATATATATGAATATATATATATATATATATATATATATATATATATATATATATATATATATATATATATATATATATATATATATATATATATATATATATATATATATATATATATATATATATATATATATATATATATATATATATATATATATATATAAGAAGAGTGAATGTTGGGGTGAAGAAGGTGGTGAGAGTAAGTGAGCTTGGGAAGGAGACCTGTGTGAGGAAGTACCAGAAGAGACTGTGTACAGAATGGAAAAAGGTGAGAACTATGGAAGTAAGGGGAGTGGGGGAGGAATGGGATGTATTTAGGGAGTCAGTGATGGATTGCGCAAAAGATGCTTGTGGCATGAGAAGAGTGGGAGGTGGGTTGATTAGAAAGGGTAGTGAGTGGTGGGATGAAGAAGTAAGAGTATTAGTGAAAGAGAAGAGAGAGGCATTTGGACGATTTTTGCAGGGAAAAAATGAAATTGAGTGGGAGATGTATAAAAGAAAGAGACAGGAGGTCAAGAGAAAGGTGCAAGAGGTGAGAAAAAGGGCAAATGAGAGTTGGGGTGAGAGAGTGTCATTAAATTTTAGGGAAAATAAAAAGATGTTCTGGAAGGAGGTAAATAAAGTGCGTAAGACAAGGGAGCAAATGGGAACTTTAGTGAAGGGCGCAAATGGGGAGGTGATAACAAGTAGTGGTGATGTGAGAAGGAGATGGAGTGAGTATTTTGAAGGTTTGTTGAATGTGTCTGATGATAGAGTGGCAGATATAGGGTGTTTTGGTCGAGGTGGTGTGCAAAGTGAGAGGGTTAGGGAAAACGATTTGGTAAACAGAGAAGAGGTAGTGAAAGCTTTGCGGAAGATGAAAGCCGGCAAGGCAGCAGGTTTGGATGGTATTGCAGTGGAATTTATTAAAAAAGGGGGTGACTGTATTGTTGACTGGTTGGTAAGGTTATTTAATGTATGTATGACTCATGGTGAGGTGCCTGAGGATTGGAGGAATGCGTGCATAGTGCCATTGTACAAAGGAAAAGGGGATAAGAGTGAGTGCTCAAATTACAGAGGTATAAGTTTGTTGAGTATTCCTGGTAAATTGTATGGGAGGGTATTGATTGAGAGGGTGAAGGCATGTACAGAGCATCAGATTGGGGAAGAGCAGTGTGGTTTCAGAAGTGGTAGAGGATTTGTGGATCAGGTGTTTGCTTTGAAGAATGTATGTGAGAAATACTTAGAAAAGCAAATGGATTTGTATGTAGCATTTATGGATCTGGAGAAGGCATATGATAGAGTTGATAGAGATGCTCTGTGGAAGGTATTAAGAATATATGGTGTGGGAGGCAAGTTGTTAGAAGCAGTGAAAAGTTTTTATCGAGGATGTAAGGCATGTGTACGTGTAGGAAGAGAGGAAAGTGATTGGTTCTCAGTGAATGTAGGTTTGTGGCAGGGGTGTGTAATGTCTCCATGGTTGTTTAATTTGTTTATGGATGGGGTTGTTAGGGAGGTAAAGGCAAGAGTTTTGGAAAGAGGGGCAAGTATGAAGTCTGTTGGGGATGAGAGAGCTTGGGAAGTGAGTCAGATGTTGTTCGCTGATGATACAGCGCTGGTGGCTGATTCATGTGAGAAACTGCAGAAGCTGGTGACTGAGTTTGATAAAGTGTGTGGAAGAAGAAAGTTAAGAGTAAATGTGAATAAGAGCAAGGTTATTAGGTACAGTAGGGTTGAGGGTCAAGTAAATTGGGAGGTGAGTTTGAATGGAGAAAAACTGGAGGAAGTGAAGTGTTTTAGATATCTGGGAGTGGATCTGGCAGCGGATGGAACCATGGAAGCAGAAGTGGACCATAGGGTGGGGGAGGGGGCGAAAATTCTGGGAGCCTTGAAGAATGTGTGGAAGTCGAGAACATTATCTCGGAAAGCAAAAATGGGTATGTTTGAAGGAATAGTGGTTCCAACAATGTTGTATGGTTGCGAGGCGTGGGCTATGGATAGAGTTGTGCGCAGGAGGATGGATGTGCTGGAAATGAGATGTCTGAGGACAATGTGTGGTGTGAGGTGGTTTGATCGAGTAAGTAACGTAAGGGTGAGAGAGATGTGTGGAAATAAAAAGAGCGTGGTTGAGAGAGCAGAAGAGGGTGTTTTGAAATGGTTTGGGCACATGGAGAGAATGAGTGAGGAAAGGTTGACCAAGAGGATATATGTGTCGGAGGTGGAGGGAACGAGGAGAAGAGGGAGACCAAATTGGAGGTGGAAAGATGGAGTGAAAAAGATTTTGTGTGATCGGGGCCTGAACTTGCAGGAGGGTGAAAGGAGGGCAAGGAATATAGTGAATTGGAGCAATGTGGTATACCGGGGTTGACGTGCTGTCAGTGGATTGAATCAAGACATGTGAAGCGTCTGGGGTAAACCATGGAAAGCTGTGTAGGTATGTATATTTGCGTGTGTGGACGTATGTATATACATGTGTATGGGGGGGGGTTGGGCCATTTCTTTCGTCTGTTTCCTTGCGCTACCTCGCAAACGCGGGAGACAGCGACAAAGTATAAGAAAAAAAAAAAATTTATATATATATATATATATGTATATATATATATATATATATATATATATATATATATATATATATATATATATATATATATATATATATATATATATATATATATATATATATATATATATATATATATTCATATATATATTCATATATATATTCATATATATATTCATATACATTCATATATATATATATATATATATATATATATATATATATATATATATATATATATATATATATATATATATATATATATATAAATATATATATATATATATATATTCTTTTTTTTTATTATTATTATTCATTTTCATTTTGCTTTGTCGCTGTCTCCCGCGTTAGCGAGGGAGCGTTAAGAGCAGAGGACTGGGCCTTTGAGGGAATATCCTCACCTGGCCCCATTCTCTGTTCCTTCTTTTGGAAAATTAAAAAAAAAGAAAACGAAAGGGGAGGATTTCCAGCCCATCGCTCCCTTCCCTTTTAGTCGCCTTCTACGACACGCAAGGAATACGTGGGAAGTATTCTTTCCCCCCTATCCCCAGGGATATATATATATATATATATATATATATATATATATATATATATATATATATATATATATATATATATATATATATATATATATATATATATATATATATATATATATATATATATATATATATTTTTTTTTTTTCATACTATTCGCCATTTCCCGCATTTGCGAGGTAGCGTTAAGAACAGAGGACTGGGCCTTAGAGGGAAAATCCTCACCTGGCCCCCTTCTCTGTTCCTTCTTTTGGAAAATTAAAAAAAAAAACGAGAGGGGAGGATTTCCAGCCACCCACTCCCTCCCCTTTTAGTCGCCTTCTACGACACGCAGGGAATACGTGGGAAGTATTCTTTCTCCCCTATCCCCAGGGATATATATATATATATATATATATATATATATATATATATATATATATATATATATATATATATATATATATATATATATATATATATATATATGTATATATATATATATATATATATATATATATATATATATATATATATATATATATATATATATATATATATATATATATATATATATATATATATATATATATATATATATATATATATATATATATATATAATTCTTATTCTTAACTTTCTTCTTTCACACACTTTACCAAACTCAGTCACCAGCTTCTGCAGTTTCTCACTTGACAGCCGTATGGCTGTCAAGTGCATTGTCCTACAGCAGCCGATGATTGTACCACAGCAAAAGATGGTGCTGGACGAGCGGCTTGTACTATAAGAGCACATGTCAATAACCCCATTATACCAACAGAGATTTCTCATTTGCTTTACTCCGCCATCTTTACATCTAAAGTTCATTCTGAACAAGATTCATAATCTTAAGCTGGAAACCTTTCATCTTATTTCTACGTTTTCTCTAAATTTCCTGAATCTCTAATCTTATATATCTGAGCTCATCTCCCGTCTGTTTCCCTTCTAATTAGAACCAGCTTATGATTAATCAACAGAAATCGATGGTATGAGTACCACATCCCATTCTTTGGACCTCAAGATAATAATTCTTGTAATGAAATGATCTGTAAGGAGTTATGTCTTATTCAGATGATATCTGAGATTTGTTTCCTGATATCAATTCATTTTCGACAGCATGTTCTTGGTAACCATGTTTATACATACAGAAATACCAGGGCATGTGAAGCGTCTGGGGCAAACCATGGAAAGGTATGTGGAGCTTGGATGTGGAAAGGGAGCTGCGGTTTTGGTGCATTGTACATGACAGCTAGAGACTGAGTGTGAACGAAGGTGGCCTTTGTTGTCTTTTCCTGGCGCTACCTCGCTAGAGGGGGGGGGGGATATGCTATTTCATGTGTGGCGGGGTGGTGACGTAAATGGATGAAGGCAGCAAGTATGAATATGTATATGTGTATATATGTTTACACATACACATATCCCCGGTATCCCTGGGGATAGGGGAGAAAGAATACTTACCACGTATTCCCTGCGTGTCGTAGAAGGCGACTAAAAAGGAAGGGAGCGGGAGGCTGGAAATCCTCCCCTCTCTTTTTTTTTTTTTCAAAAAAAGAAACAGAGAAGGGGGCCAGGTGAGGATATTCCCTCAAAGGCCCAGTCCTCATCCTCTGTTCTTAACGCAACCTCGCTAATGCGGGAAATGGCGATTAGTATAAAAAACAAGTATATTTTTGTGAATGTATATGTAAATATGCACTGAAACGCATATGTATGGACATGTGTGTGCATGGGCGTTAATGTATATACATGTGTATGTGGGTGGGTTGGCCCCTTCCTCGTCTGTTTTCTTGTGCTACCTAGCTGACGCGAGAGAAGGCGATTAAAATTATTATGAGAGAGCTTGGGAAGTGAGTCAGTTGTTCGCTGATGATACAGCGCTGGTGGCTGATTCATGTACGAAACTGCAGAAGCTGGTGACTGAGTTTGGTAAAGTGTGTGAAAGAAGAAAGTTAAGAGTAAATGTGAATAAGAGCAAGGTTATTAGGTACAGTAGGGTTGAGGGTCAAGTCAATTGGGAGGTAAGTTTGAATGGAGAAAAACTGGAGGAAGTAAAGTGTTTTAGATATCTGGGAGTGGATCTGGCAGCGGATGGAACCATGGAAGCGGAAGTGGATCATAGGGTGGGGGAGGGGGTGAAAATCCTGGGAGCCTTGAAGAATGTGTGGAAGTCGAGAACATTATCTCGGAAAGCAAAAATGGGTATGTTTGAAGGAATAGTGGTTCCAACAATGTTGTATGGTTGCGAGGCGTGGGCTATGGATAGAGTTGTGCGCAGGAGGATGGATGTGCTGGAAATGAGATGTTTGAGGACTATGTGTGGTGTGAGGTGGTTTGATCGAGTAAGTAAAGTAAGGGTAAGAGAGATGTGTGGAAATAAAAAGAGCGTGGTTGAGAGAGCAGAAGAGGGTGTTTTGAAATGGTTTGGGCACATGGAGAGAATGAGTGAGGAAAGATTGACCAAGAGGATATATGTGTCGGAGGTGGAGGGAACGAGAAGTGGGAGACCACATTGGAGGTGGAAAGATGGAGTGAAAAAGATTTTGTGTGATCGGAGCCTGAACATGCAGGAGGGTGAAAGGAGGGCAAGGAATAGAGTGAATTGGATCGATGTGGTATACCGGGGTTGACGTGCTGTCAGTGGATTGAATCAGGGCATGTGAAGCGTCTGGGGTAAACCATGGAAAGATGTGTAGGTATGTATATTTGCGTGTGTGGACGTATGTATACACATGTGTATGGGGGTGGGTTGGGCCATTTCTTTCGTCTGTTTCCTTGCGCTACCTCGCAAACGTGGGAGACAGCGACAAAGCAAAAAAAAAAGATATATATATATATATATATATATATATATATATATATATATATATATATATATATATATATATATATATATATATATATATGTTTTTTTTTTTTTTTGCTTTGTCGCTGTCTCCTCGCAAACGCGGGAGACTGCGACAAAGCAAAAAAAAAAAGATATATATATATATATATATATATATATATATATATATATATATATATATATATATATATATATATATATATATATATATACTTTTTTTTTTTTTTTTTTGCTTTGTCGCTGTCTCCCGCGTTTGCGAGGTAGCGCAAGGAAACAGACGAAAGAAATGGCCCAACCCACCCCCATACACATGTATATACATACGTCCACACACGCAAATATACATACCTATACAGCTTTCCATGGTTTACCCCAGACGCTTCACATGCCTTGATTCAATCCACTGACAGCACGTCAACCCCGGTATACCACATCGCTCCAATTCACTCTATTCCTTGCCCTCCTTTCACCCTCCTGCATGTTCAGGCCCCGATCACACAAAATCTTTTTCACTCCATCTTTCCACCTCCAATTTGGTCTCCCTCTTCTCCTCGTTCCCTCCACCTCCGACACATATATCCTCTTGGTCAATCTTTCCTCACTCATTCTGTCCATGTGACCAAACAATTTCAAAACACCCTCTTCTGCTCTCTCAACCACGCTCTTTTTATTTCCACACATCTCTCTTACCCTTACGTTACTTACTCGATCAAACCACCTCACACCACACATTGTCCTCAAACATCTCATTTCCAGCACATCCATCCTCCTGCGCACAACTCTATCCATAGTCCACGCCTCGCAACCATACAACATTGTTGGAACCACTATTCCTTCAAACATACCCATTTTTGCTTTCCGAGATAATGTTCTTGACTTCCACACATTCTTCAAGGCTCCCAGAATTTTCGCCCCCTCCCCCACCCTATGATCCACTTCCGCTTCCATGTTTCCATCCGCTGCCAGATCCACTCCCAGATATCTAAAACACTTCACTTCCTCCAGTTTTTCTCTATTCAAGCTCACCCCCCAATTGACTTGACCCTCAACCCTACTGTACCTAATAACCTTGCTCTTATTCACATTTACTCTTAACTTTCTTCTTTCACACACTTTACCAAACTCAGTCACCAGTTTCTGCAGTTTCTCACATGAATCAGCCACCAGCGCTGTATCATCAGCGAACAACAACTGACTCACTTCCCAAGCTCTCTCATCCCCAACAGACTTCATCCTTGCCCCTCTTTCCAAAACTCTTGCATTCACCTCCCTAACAACCCCATCCATAAACAAATTAAACAACCATGGAGACATCACACACCCCTGCCGCAAACCTACATTCACTGAGAACCAATCACTTTCCTCTCTTCCTACACGTACACATGCCTTACATCCTCGATAAAAACTTTTCACTGCTTCTAACAACTTGCCTCCCACACCATATATTCTTAATACCTTCCACAGAGCATCTCTATCAACTCTATCATATGCCTTCTCCAGATCCATAAATGCTACATACAAATCCATTTGCTTTTCTAAGTATTTCTCACATACATTCTTCAAAGCAAACACCTGATCCACGCATCTTCTACCACTTCTGAAACCACACTGCTCTTCCCTAATCTGATGCTCTGTACATGCCTTCACCCTCTCAATCAATACCCTCCCATACAATTTGCCAGGAATACTCAACAAACTTATACCTCTGTAATTTGAGCACTCACTCTTATCCCCTTTGCCTTTGTACAATGGCACTATGCACGCATTCCGCCTATCCTCAGGCACCTCACCATGAGTCATACATACATTAAATAACCTTACCAACCAGTCAACAATACAGTCACCCCCTTTTTTAATAAATTCCACTGCAATACCATCCAAACCTGCTGCCTTGCCGGCTTTCATCTTCCGCAAAGCTTTTACTACCTCTTCTCTGTTTACCAAATCATTTTCCCTAACCCTCGCACTTTGCACACCACCTCAACCAAAACACCCTATATCTGCCACTCTATCATCAAACACATTCAACAAACCTTCAAAATACTCACTCCATCTCCTTCTCACATCACCACTACTTGTTATCACCTCCCCATTTGCGCCCTTCACTGAAGTTCCCATTTGCTCCCTTGTCTTACGCACTTTATTTACCTCCTTCCAGAACATCTTTTTATTCTCCCTAAAATTTAATGATACTCTCTCACCCCAACTCTCATTTGCCCTTTTTCTCACCTCTTGCACCTTTCTCTTGACCTCCTGTCTCTTTCTTTTATACGTCTCCCACTCAATTTCATTTTTTCCCTGCAAAAATCGTCCAAATGCCTCTCTCTTCTCTTTCACTAATACTCTTACTTCTTCATCCCACCACTCACTACCCTTTCTAATCAACCCACCTCCCACTCTTCTCATGCCACAAGCATCTTTTGCGCAATCCATCACTGATTCCCTAAATACATCCCATTCCTCCCCCACTCCCCTTACTTCCATTGTTCTCACCTTTTCCCATTCTGTACTCAGTCTCTCCTGGTACTTCCTCACACAAGTCTCCTTTCCAAGCTCACTTACTCTCACCACCCTCTTCACCCCAACATTCACTCTTCTTTTCTGGAAACCCATACAAATCTTTACCTTAGCCTCCACGAGATAATGATCAGACATCCCTCCAGTTGCACCTCTCAGCACATTAACATCCAAAAGTCTCTCTTTCGCGCGCCTGTCAATTAACACGTAATCCAATAACGCTCTCTGGCCATCTCTCCTACTTACATAAGTATACTTATGTATATCTCGCTTTTTAAACCAGGTATTCCCAATCATCAGTCCTTTTTCAGCACATAAATCTACAAGCTCTTCACCATTTCCATTTACAACACTGAACACCCCATGTATACCAATTATTCCCTCAACTGCCACATTACTCACCTTTGCATTCAAATCACCCAACACTATAACACTATATATATATATAATTCTCTTCCTTCTGCTGTCTACCCCTCTTCATCTAATCTTCCTTCCTTTAAAAGTCAGGTCTACAAACACCTGATGAATCCTGATTGATATCTAGTTTCTTTTTCTTTTCTTTTCCTTTCACCCAAAATGGACTTGAAAGGGACATGTTATTTGTCCTTGTCAAGTTGGTCACAAACAATAATGCACTGCCTCTGCTGTTAAATTCTCAAGATTATTTCTTTATCTGCGGCACCTTTACCAACACACAAATCTTGCCCATATTGTTTCCACATAGTAGAAAGAATATCCTGTGTTAGTCGTGTGTGTGTGTGTGTGTGTGTGTGTGTGTGTGTGTTACGGGTAGTGTTACACTCGTGTTGTCCCATCTCTTAACCTTTCATATTCATACCATGTATTCCTATATGTGTACACACACACACACACACACACACACACACACACACACACACACACACACGAACATATCAGCCGAAGCCAGGTACCCATTTATTGACCAGCTCCGAGGGAAAGATGATCACCTGAGTTGGGTGTAAGCGGATAACCACGCTCAGGTCTCGAACCCTTGCGGATCCAAACCCGGGCTGGCCCGTACTCATGGATAGTAACGCTAACAACTACACCGTGGAGGTTCGTGTGTGTGTATGTGTTGGCCCTCAATAAGTGTGAAGTGATGTATATTGCGGCAAAAAAAAATAGTTTACGTGTCTTCTTCTGTGACCCAGACATAGGGTCAGGCTGGCACCAAGTCCTTTCCTGTGCATGGCTGGCGCCAAGGGCCTCCTTTTATAACCCGGACACTGGGTGTCGCTGGCGCCAAATGCCTAGTTCTGTGACCCGGACACACGTTATGGCCTGCTCGAGGTGCCTCCTTGTGTGACTCGAACCCTGGGTATGGCTTGGATCAGGTGCCTCCCAGTGTGACACAGACACTGAGTGTGGCTGGCATTAGACTATCAATATTCGTGTCACTTCAGTTTATGATGATATTACTGACTCCTCTAATGGCTAGACTCACTCTGGTACACTTGGGTCGAGACTCCTTCCATCTCACCACAAACACCAACTTAACCAAGCGGGTCGTTTATCAAACATTCTTTGTGTGCGAGTAAAGTTGCCGGTGGGTCAGTGGATCAGGACGAGCAGAACAAAGAAGACTTGAAGATGAGACTCATAAAGTCTGGCGTTTAATAATAACGCCTCGTCGAGCAGAGGTGACTCTAGCAACATAGAGGAAAATCTATTTTCTTTCCGCAGAGAAATTTTCTTCGTAAGGAAGATGTTATCGAGTGAAAGTATAATACATAATCTAACACAAAGGAACGTATACCTTGCTACAGAAACAGAAAAATGAAAAGGAAGCAAAGTGTAGTACTGACGTTCATAACAAATGATTAAAAACTTTGTCATGAGATTTTCCTTGCAGGTCATTTTTCATATATAAACATAAAGGTAAGAGTTAGAAGACCTATGTGATTGCTGGGGAAGAAGCTTTAGTGCTTCGGTAGTGTTGGTGGTAATGTGGGTAGTGTTGGTGGTGGTGTGGGTAGTGTTGGTGGTGGTGTGGGTAGTGTTGGTGGTGGTGTGGGTAGTGTTGGTGGTGATGTGGGTAGTGTTGGTGGTGGTGTGGGTAGTGTTGGTGGTGGTGTGGGTAGTGTTGGTGGTGGTGTGGGTAGTGTTGGTGGTGATGTGGGTAGTGTTGGTGGTGGTGTGGGTAGTGTTGGTGGTGGTGTGGGTAGTGTTGGTGGTGATGTGGGTAGTGTTTGTGGTGGTGTGGGTAGTGTTGGTGGTGGTGCAGGTAGTGTTGGTGGTGGTGTGGGTAGTGTTGGTGGTGATGTGGGTAGTGTTGGTGGTGATGTGGGTAGTGTTGGTGGTGATGTGGGTAGTGTTGGTGGTGATGTGGGTAGTGTTGGTGGTGATGTGGGTAGTGTTGGTGGTGATGTGGGTAGTGTTGGTGGTGGTGTGGGTAGTGTTGGTGGTGATGTGGGTAGTGTTGGTGGTGATGTGGGTAGTGTTGGTGGTGATGTGGGTAGTGTTGGTGGTGATGTGGGTAGTGTTGGTGGTGATGTGGGTAGTGTTGGTGGTGATGTGGGTAGTGTTGGTGGTGATGTGGGTAGTGTTGGTGGTGATGTGGGTAGTGTTGGTGGTGGTGTGAGTAGTGTTGGTGGTGGTGCAGGTAGTGTTGGTGGTGGTGTGGGTAGTGTTGGTGGTGATGTGGGTAGTGTTGGTGGTGATGTGGGTAGTGTTGGTGGTGGTGTGTGTATTGTAGCCACAGGCTACAGCGGGGACTGAAGACAGTGTATCGCTAAGAAATCGCAACTTGTTAAATCTTATAGATGAATATTTGCATCCAGGGAACAGATAAGCAGTGGAACTCTCTTCCTACTTTTGTCTTGCCATCCTTTAAAAAGAGCCAGTTCTACAAACAACTGCAGAGCCCTGATTAGTTTCCACTTTCTTATTCTTTCATTTTTCTTTCTTTTATCCGAGATGGCCTTTGACTGGGGCATGGTTGGCCCGTGTCAAGTTACTCACTATCGAGTAAAAAAGGTTTATATCGGATCTTCTTTGAGCACTTTGCTCGTGGATGATACGTTTTGGGGAGTCATGTACCGGACCGCAGAGAGAGAGGCCTTTGACAAGTCACTTTTACACATAGTGATTTTTCCCGCCAGAGCTATAGAACTTATGAATTTAAGAACATCTGGTTTACATAAGAATATTTGGTTTACATAAGAACTTTTGCATAAGAACATTTGATTTACATAAGAACATCTGGTTTACATAAGAACATTTACATAAGAACATCTGGTTTACTTAAGAAAATTTACATAAGAACATCTGGTTTACATACGGAACATATTAGCGTGAAATGTTGATTTGGACTTTCATATGACGTGAGGTACGGGCGTATCAGGTCTCCTTAACTCAGGATATATCATGACATCCCGGGCTGGCCGTCTTGTGTCATGTCATTTAAACCAGTAAGTTGGCACTGCATAATGGTCACTGGTAAGCATTAGAAAAAATTTATTTACGTACTGACAGCATTGTATAATTTCACTGTGACATCTTCATAATGAATATTTTCAATAGAAATTATTTCACTGTGAATGTTTCCATCTTGATGTGCTTCTCATATACACTAAAGAAACTATCCATGATGATGGCATAATGGGCAGAGTTAATTTCCTCTGAGTCCTGCCTTATTCAAGAACTCTGCATTTCGCCATGTTGCAGACTGGAAGGTGCATTATAGATGTGATATTTCGGGTTAAGTTCCTGATTATCCCTGTTGGGGATCAGTCAAGCTGGCATTACCTCGCATGTCGCCAGGGTCATGAAATTATACAGCGTCACAGCAACACACCTGACACACTCTCCATCATACCTGCACACACCTGATACACTCTCCATCATACCTGCACACACCTGACACACTCTCCATCATACCTGCACACACCTGACACACTCTCCATCATACCTGCACACACCTGATACACACTCCAACATGCTGTCCACGCCTATCATCTGCCTGCTGAATATAATAACATTTCATTATTCATATTAACATATCATGCTCTTTGGTATCCAGTGTTGTCAGGGTGGGTCCTGGCTATGGTACAGCTCCGATATCCGAAGTCTTTGACACAGTCTCTGTATTGTGTGAGGCAGCAGGGTATCGCAAGCATGCTTTGTATATCTGGGGACTGTTGTGAAGGCTGGTGGTCACTGGGGAACATCTTAGCCACGACTCAGGAAGTAAGTGTGTGTTAACAATGTCACTCCAATAGTCCAGTCTATACCAACGTTTCTCGGAAAAAAAGAATCTCTTTTTTAGTAGCAGGTACTTCCATCTTACTATAGAATATATCATTTCTTACAAAACCAACCAGGACAACATTCTTATTTCATATCTCATTTATTGCCAGTCCGCGCTCAGGCTGAGATAGTCACCTCGCCGTGAATGTTGAGCATGTCTGCATCAGCACGGCGCCTGCTCACCTTGTGAGTAGCAATTTCCTTCTAAATCAGTCTTCTGTTGCCTGCCTCTCCGCCAGCACTCGTGTCTCCCAAGACAGTCGTTATTGTAACCCTAGTTCATTGGACGGTGAGAGAGGTTCTCCCAGGAACAGTATTACAAGTTATGTCTGTATAGTCAGAAACACAAAGAGATGCATATTATTATTCAAACTTATCTAGAGGAATTAATTGTTTATGTAAAAGTTGTATTGACAAGGTCATCTGCACATGGCCAGACCAGTACACTTTGATGGCGTTATTACACTAGATAATTTTCTCTTTCGATTGAATTTACCCTTGAATTTAAACATTTCTACCCTCTTAGCCACAGACATGTTAATAACTTTATGTTTAAAAGATATTGGAAGCTAAAGAAAGTTATGCTGATATGTCCACTACTGTTCGTTCAACCCAGCAGCACAGAATCTTGTGGAAAACCCCAAAAGATGTACCTTAAGTGACACTATCTCAGCAATGGTCTTCTGCTGCCACCTTGTACCCATATCTTTTTCGAATCCCTTCATCTTCTTAAAACTTTTGATACTAAGTTTGTTTACAAAAACCTAGTTGCAGCTAGGGACATATCTGTTAAAAATTCTGATAATTTACGCGGATATTGATATCAGATTCCAAGTAAACGGGTTAAAAGTTGAATATTAGACAAATAGGTGAGGAGTTTAGAACTAGATTATTGCAGTATGAAGATAGTATTTTAATTGGGAACAAATCTAAGGCTTTATCTGGTTATGGAAGAAATCAGAATCCTCCTGAATAAAACTACTCTTGTAGAGGATTTTCATGTAACTTTATTGTCAGGCGATGGTAACGTTAACATTAGATCTGCCTTGTAAAGGTTACGTTCTTCATCATCTGGTTATTGATCTAAGCCTACTTCAAGGAGCTCTGCTGTCGGGCGGTAGTCGTAACTTGGTTAGCAAGTTCCGTAATCAGGATTCCGAGGTGGTAGTCGTTCCTTGGTAGCCACGTCCCTCGTTGGGAGGACAGTAGTCGTTCCTTGGTAGCCACGTCCCTCGTTGGGAGGACAGTAGTCGTATCTTGGGTGCCATGTTCCTTAGTTGGGAGGTCGCTGTCGTGCCATGAGCGCCGCTCTTCTTTGACCAGATCATTCTTTCCAATACACGTTATGTATACCCTGCTGTTGCTTTACTAATTCTTCTTTGTTATCTCTGAAAATGTGAATATCAGGACAGAGACTGGATTTTCTTTTCCCATACAGTGCTCTACACACACACACACACACACACACATACATGTCGAGATGCTGAATCGTTGAGACAAAAGTTGCTAGGCGCATCACAGAGCATGCGAGAACTAGTGGAGATGATACACCATCACGATTTGACTTTGCCTTTACCTACAGTAACATGGAAATAGAATATGTGAAATATGTTGTTTCTATAACAAAGATGATAAGATTTTGAATTCTTGGCAGAGCAGGAGGTCGCAAAAGCAGGATCAGAGATACATAGAACCAAAGAGGATATATAATCAAGGAAACCAAATCATCAAGTTATCTGACTTGGAGAGGGAGTTCTATGAGAAGAATATAGAGCATTCTTATAGAAGGGTCTGTGAAATTTACAATAAAGGGATCAGAACATTGGTATCCCTGGCAGCAAGAGAGCAGTTGAATCAATAGGGGAGATATATCTGGTACAATGGCTTCAACATCTAAAAGCAAAAGAGCTCAGGGATGTACTACAGAAGAAATATAAAAGACGCTGCAGCCAACCAGAACATGAAACATACAAGAGAGTAAGGAACGAGTACTGCACAGTAAGCAGGGAGTAACAGAGCCTCTGAAAAGAGCAAAAGACGAGTCAAAACTCTTCCATTAGTCCATGATAACCAATTGTCAATTAAAGAACAGCTGATCATAGGTTGAGGGGCTCGAAGGAAAGAATTGTTGAGGATTAAGAGGAAGTGTGTGAGATGAATCATGAACTTAAAAGTGTTTTCATGTTGAAGGAAGATATTGTACTAGTATTAGGAAAGTGAGAATGGGAAGAAGTCATTGAAGACAAAAGAATTAACAGAAATGAAATAACTATATTATCAAAATAACTAGACCATTACGAGACCCATAGATAAGCCCCCAACTCCCACCCCCACCCCCACCCCCAATGCAGAAGGTAATTTTTCCAAAATGGAATGGGTTGTGTATCTTCAGTATAGCATTTATTTTCATGATAATTTCAGCAGCAGTGAGAGCAAAGGTCAGAGTTCCCTCACGTCCGGCCCACTCCTCTGTAAACACTGCCTCGAACTGCGACTTTAATCAGATCTATGCTCCAGTTCCGACACTGTTTACATGCAATCAATTTGTTAGGTTCGCTTGTTACGTTAGGTTACGGTATTGACAGTGTTCATGTCAATCATGAGTAGATCTATGTGATTTTGTGCAACACTGTGTATTGATGGTAGGGAGCATGAGAGAAGCAGCAGCTGCAGATGTCATCGTTAAGGTTGATCTGGCAGTGTGTTAAGAGAGGACTCACGCACACGGAACCTGTTATGACCTACTAGATTATAACAGTACATAAGGTGCTGCGCGCGTTGGCACAGAGTTCGATGCGATGGGTAACACTGACGATGGTGTGGCACGTAAGACACTATGGGGATTGGCACGAAGGTCGGTGGGCGGACAAGGTAACAGGAGACGTAAGCAGCTGGTCCATGGTTGAGGTATGTGGCGAGGAGATCGACCTAGGTGGTGTGAAGTGAGGTGTTTCATCTGCTGCAGTGGCAATGTGAAGATACAACGTCACTGGTGTCACGCGTGACACGTACTGCCTCATGTAAAAGCTACAGAGATGACGTATGATTAGTGTGCTGGGATATGTATTCATATATGAATATATGATGATACATATATAATAAAAGATGATGATAAGATGGGTGTTACCGGACTCCGGCTGCTCGAGGTGACATGGCGAGTGAAGTCACATTGGTGAGGCTGTATCATTGGGATTACAGTCTCGTCAAAGAACTTCTCTCCCCAAAGAAATGTACATTTTCTTGCTACTGGAAGTGGCGTTGCCTTGAGCTACAGGAGCCTTTAGAAAGGATAACACCATGTGTCTTTCATATATTTGCCTTAGGGTAATCATAAAAAAAAGAAAATGAGAGGCTTGAATAAGGTATTCATTTTCCTATGCCGCCACAACAATAATATATAAGAAACTATACATGCATTATTCTACCCTCAGGTATCTCACTGTGGACCATACAGTCACTGAAAACCCTAACTAGTAACCAATTAGCAAGACTGTTATCCCCTTTCTTGAGAACACTGCAATCCCATCCACTCTCGCAATTAAGCTTTCCCTACCCTTTCCCTATACACCAAACTATTCCCCAGGGCTCTCGCTTCTCATGATGCCTCGCCCCAAACACAACGCAAGCACCCCCTTATCTTTTAATACATTCAACAATCCTGCATAACACTTACCCTATATCTTTTCCACATCTTTGCCTGTTACCACTTCCTCATTTGCTCTCCACGCTGTTGCCCCTATATATTCTCCTATTCTCCTTTCAGTATTCACCTTCCTCCAAAACATTTTATTCTCTTCAGAATCAAGACTCTCACTGTATCTGTCATTTACCCTCTTCTTCAGCTCACATACCTTTCTTTTGACCTCCTGTAGCTTTCTCTTGTACCGCCCCCATTTGTTTGCTCATACTATCTGAAAATACGGCCTATACATATCCCTTTTTTCTCTCACTAGTGATTTGATTTCCTCATTCCACCACTCACTACCCTACTTGTATCTTAATGAAATCCCTAGAATCTCAGTGAAATCCTTCGAATCTTAGTGAAATTCTTTGAATCTTGGTGAAATCCCAGAAGATGACTCCAGCTTCTCGAGTTGCCTACCCTAGATGCCATCAGGATTTCATCAGGGAAATTTGTCCTCAGAGAAGAAGGTGAGCACACTTCTTATTTGTTCTGCGACGTATATGATAGGCTTTCGGGAGGTGTTATGAAAAACAGCGAAGCTTTGAAGAAACTAGTTGTTAAGATGAAAGGATGGGAAGAGGAAGCTGAGTTCTTAGCGACGAAGGCGATTGCGATACAGGAAATAGACACAGGTATAGCATCCAGGGTAGATAGTTTAGATAGTAGGATAGAAATCGTGGAGACGAAGCTGGAAGACACTTCCACCTTCCATCCTGCGAGAAAAACTTGTCTCCTCATTACTGAACAACCTTCTAGCAACGAACTCTCCACTCACAATAGGTTTAGCGTACAAGATGGTGAAGTACAGGATGATCGCATCGTCATCCTGGTCGGGGAATCTATAGTCAGACATCAGGACCAGGAGTTCTGTGCGAAAGTTAAAAATAGGAAGAACTTGTATTATGCAGGTGCTAGGATAGAAAACGTTCTAAAGTTTGATGGCATAGTCTCAAGCAATATTGAGGATGTGATTTTTGTCGTTCAGGTGGGGACGAACAATGCAGTTAATGGGAGATCGGAAGAAATATTAGCGAAGTGTAGGGAAATTTTTAACAAGTTTAAAGAAAATCGTAGGAAGCTTATAATATCGGAATTACTGCCTAGGTATGTGCCCTCAGTAGAATGCTGGGGATAAACAGAAGAATCGAAGCTCTCTGTAGGGAAGAGGATAGTGTGTTTAGTATAGACCTGTGGAACAATTTTAGTCATGATATATCTCTTTACGCTAGGGATGGTCTTTACTTAAATGTAATAGGGAAAACCCGCCTCGGCAGAGTATTAGATAAGAACATTAGGCCTTTTTTCGATAGCGGTAAACTACTCAGGAGAGTAAATCACGGTTTGGCTAACGAAGGAACTAGGAGAATGAAGGAGGGTGAGGGGGCAGCTGTGGGCGGTGGGTCAGTGTGGGGGGAAATCTGAGTGCGAAGAGTCTGAAGGACGAGGTGTCCGGTTCGACCACTATAAAATTATCGGTAGAGGATGGATGGGACCTTGACGGTAGGGATCCTCGGGGAGTAGCGGTAATCTTACAGGCAGAGGATTTAGCAGAAAGGTCAAGTAGGGTCAGTTGGGTACAACTCGAGCAGTATAAGTAGCGGTTTAGCACAGCTACAGGTCAACTCTCAGGTAACTTTTAAGACCAAGGCTGGTAGGGTCCAGTGCGGGGAGGATCAGAGTAAGGCGGCGAACCCAAACAGATGGAGAACCGTCTCACTTCTACAGCTACACACGCAGACATCAACAGTGATAATACAAACACGCATATCGACATCAAAAAAGGGCAAATTCGGTCAAGAAATCTACTCCAAGGAAAATAAGTATAATATACACAAATGCCCGGAGCATCGTTACGAAACGCTATAATCTTATATCCTATGCAGTTACTGAAAAACCGAAATCCTTACAATCTCAGAAACGTGGGTAAACTGAGAATGAACACTTAATCGCCAAGTTAGCAATTCTCGCATACAAACTATTTACGAAAGATCGTTTATACAGGGTAGGTGGTAGAGTTTTGATCTACGTTGATAACAGTCTAAGTGCTGTTAAGATAAGCAAAGTAGGCACACACACTTACCACTCTTTTTGTATTGACATCATCGACAAGTTCAGAGGTAAACTACGCCTCGGCGTTATTTGCAGACCCCCTAAGCAAAACGAAGACGACGATAAGATGCTATACAGCGAAATCAAAACTACAGTAAACAGTAAAGAGGTCATAATAGTAGAAGAATTCAACGGTCCAAACATAAACTGGAACACATTAACAGGTGACCGAGAGGGAACAAGACTAACGGAAGTGACTGAAGACGCTTTTCTGGAACAGTTAATCAAAAACCAACGAAAGATGAAAATATTCTTGATCTAGTCCTCACCAGTAACACAATCTTAATCAACTCTTGCGAAGCAGGCGAGAGTTTGTCAAACAGCAATCACAGTTTGATTAGATTAGAAATAAATTTAGATTATGAAATAAATGACGACAACTCTTGATCCCAGATAACAGGCGAGCAAATTTTTAAAACATTAGACACTAAATTTGCAGTATCAATTGCACAAAACTTCTTCGCGTTCACACAGAAGAAAAAAATGTGGAATAATTCTGATAACACACTACTCGAGATTGATAGTAAAAATATTCTACGAATTACGAGAACTTAGCAATATTTCAAAGCCATCATGAATGAATAGGAGAATAGCACTGATTTTCCAATAAAATAAAACATGAAATTCAAATCAATGGGAACCGATGAAAATCGCCAGGAATTTATCAAAATCCAAAGAGAGTGTAAGGTCATAAGACAGAGTAAACGCGAGGAAGAAAAAAGAACTTCCTTGGAAGTTAAGAATAATCCCAAGGAATTCTTCAAATATCTAAGACATAAGAAGACAACAAAAGAAAGAATGGGACCATTACATGACACACTAACTACTGACGACAAGGAAATGGCTACCATACTAAATTATTCCTTTAACTTCGGATTCACAATTGAAGAAACATCTCGATTACTGCAACCAATGATAATGTTTCAAGGATCTGATGAAGAAGAGTTGATGATTAGAGAAATGAAGAGCTCTGAAGTCCTTAAATACCTGGACTCCAAGATTTTAAAAGAGGTCAGGAGACAGCTGATATACACCATAACAAAAATATGCAAAAATCTCTATCGGATGGTCAGGTATCAACTGACTGGAAACTAACAAAAGTCGTTTAGACAAATATCTTATGAATTAGGTATACTCTAACAAAAATGCCAGAAATAAACTGCATGAACGACAGCATTAACAAGGGCAGTAGAAGGCTAATGTGCAGCAACGGGGAGTCGGTGATAGCTCAAAAAACTTCTGAGTGGAATTACATTTTCTTGTCAGGTTAAGAACACTTCTCTTTTTAACCAGACAACCCAGTCGTAGGCCAATTAGGCCTCCTGTTGTCTGTCTTTCTAATGTAAACTCATATAAACACCAGATTCGACTCCTTGCATCAAAACTACCAAAGCACTCAGTCATTTCCTTCCAAAATACACTCCCTCGCCTTTCCCACTTTCACCTCCAGACTCAGAAGCATTTACTATCATCCACCTCTAATATCTTACTTTCATTCTAACCTGCAACAACCCTGGACTCACATACACCCACTCCATTTCACACAGTCTCACAACTTCTCCCTCATCAAAAGTGCCAACCCTTCCTTTGCTCTTATTCTGTTACTATCTCAAGATTTCTCCACTTGAATCCTTACAAGTTTCTTGGTGCTAAATAATTGCTCCACAGTGTGACAGAGGAAGCCTCTCCAGAAATGAAAAGCAAGATCAGTTTTGGAATCATTTATTTATCTCACACATATAACTGATGTAGTTTGACACAGTTTTATGTCATTGTAATGTTTAGGTCTGGGTTGTTGGTGGCCAGTCGTGAGCCAGCATAGGTGGAGGATCAGAGGCAAGGCAGATCAAGCAGGGTTCGGCAATGTGTTGATAGTTAGGGGCCAGCAGTTAAAGGTCAGCAGTCAGGAAGCACGTTGCTACGGCTAGGTAGATCATGGTGTTGACAACCAAAGGTGAGGCAGGTCAATTATTATAGGGTGCTTGGGTCAGGAGCGAGACAGGTAAATGGGAATACCTTTGGGCAGATACAGGAGACCCGATGGTGCATTAAGAAGTTATTTCTTTTTTCTTTTTAACATTGGAGACTCCAGGGACGGACAAAAGTCCACATCAAGGCCGGGCCTTAATTGAAAAAGAGACAGAATTATGAAAGGGAGAAAAAGAGACAAGAGAAAGTATTTACGAACCTTGGAGGATGTGAAAAACCTGTATTTTGAAATGTACCAGGTCATAGTTATCAGACAAGACATGAGAGGGTGCAGAGTTCCGAAGCTTCGAAGTGTAAGGATAGAAACAATTATCAAAATGGACCATCCTTGAGTTACCAACAGCCACATAGTAATCAAGTGACGCAGCCGCTTGCCGAGTACTGTGTGGTCTAGATAGCGGTGGGAGCACACAAGCAGTCAGCTCCCGGGAACATAATGTCACCTTGCTTGAAGTAGAAACGAAATAGTAAAGCAGAAAGCGCATCATCCCTCACCGCTCCCTCTGGTCCAATAATAGGAAGGAAAAAAAATGAGAAGAAAGAGCATATAGTTTGGAGAGAATAAACTTCCTTGGAAATGTTAAAGGCTATATGAACGGGAAAAGTTCTCGTCTACCTACAGTGAGCTTAAAAAGAAAAAGTTAATCTTTTCATGAAGTATTTTTTTCGTCTTCAAGCAGGTTCATCTACTAACAACGATATCAATGACGTATTTTTCTAGCCTTGATATGAATGTATCTATGGTCTCCACGTTTAATGGATCGAGCCATAGTTATTCCAGTGTTCTGCAACTCTTTGGTAACTTTGCCTAAGTTACTATAATATCTCATTCCTTTCGATTTCATACCATTGTTACTTGTCTTTAAGTCTCTCTCTAAAATGATGAAATTATCATGTTATCAAAGTCTTTGGTATTTTGATAATTGGTGTTAGATCTCTTCCGAGTACTCAATTCTTAACATTAATTCCCGCGTTCTATCTGGAAGGGGAAGGACTGATGTACTGCAGGACCGGAACGAGATAAGTCCCCGTCTCCGCGGAACATACCCAACCGAGTGCATCCTCAAGCAAGTGTCGAGTGCGACCTATTAGGGGAATTCAGGGATGCGACCTGTGGGAGTGTCTCATGGGTGTGACCCAGTGAGGGTGATTCAGAGGTGTCATTCGAAATGTATACCAAGAATGTCTGAGCACAGGAAGGGGGCGGGGAGGCTTCAGAACATAGTGGGAGACGATAGAGATGAATGACGTCAAACAGAGAGAGAGTTGGTCAGGGAATGAGAGAAAGAATGTAGACATCCATGGTGTAGCAGTTAGCACCGCTGATCGTGACGCATTCATATTAATATATCACTGAATATGACTGTTAATTCAACATTTATCAGTTTATTGCTGATGTTCTCAATCTGTCTAACATTTCTCTTATACTGCTCAAGTAGATTACCAACGAACTGGCCAATTTCATAACAAGGGTAAAACCAAACTCAAATAGAAACCAGTAGTGTAATTCTTTTCAGGTATACATTAACACACTACAACACAACACAGCACAACACATCACAACACAACACAACACAACACAACACAACACAACAAGTTTTGTGACTCGTGTCACATTCTCCAGTGTTAGGACAGTGCGCTATGGTCTGTGTTTATATACAAAAATCAAAGATCAAAGGAAAAATTATTGACAATGAAAGATGAATAAGGTAGGCAGCTACTTCCTTGTCTAACCAATGAAAGCTGGCCGCCTCAGGTCAGCGGGGCGTTCTGGTGCGTGACGTAACCAGTTCCCGTCCTGTTCTCGCTGGGACAGGTTAGACGTCAAGCACTAGGTTAAACTAGAAGATCGTCAGTCTGTAGGTTCATGCTCGGGCATCTCCTTAATGTAGAGGGCTTCGAGTATCTGGAAGCGTTTTAGGTCGGTTGAAGTGTCTAATAAAGACGTTCCCTTCCCGATCATCTCTCTCGTGAGGGTGATGTTGTGGCAAAAGAACAAATGGGAACATCGTTAAACGGGGTAAAAATGGAAGTGATAAGAGGTAATGATGAAGTAAGGAGATGGTAGTATGAGTATTTTAAAGAACTGTTGAATGTATTTGATGACAGTGTGGCAGACAAAGGGTGTTTTGGGTTGGGTGGTTTGCGAAGTGAGAGAGCCAGGAGGAGTGTTTTGGCCGAGAAAGAAGAGGTGGTGAAGGCCTTGTGGAAGGTGAAGTACTGCAAGACAGCTGGATTGGATGGTATCGCAGTTGAATTCATTAGTAAAGGGGGTGACTGTGTTGTTTCTTGATTTATAAGGATTTTCAGTGTATATATATATATATATATATATATATATATATATATATATATATATATATATATATATATATATATATATATATATTTTTTTTTGCTTTGTCGCTGTTTCCCGCGTTTGCGAGGTAGCGCAAGGAAACAGACGAAAGAAATGGCCCAACCCACCCCCATACACATGTATATACATACGTCCACACACGCAAATATACATACCTACACAGCTTTCCATGGTTTACCCCAGACGCTTCACATGCCCTGACTCAATCCACTGATAGCACGTCAACCCCGGTATACCACATCGATCCAATTCACTCTATTCCTTGCCCTCCTTTCACCCTCCTGCATGTTCAGGCCCCGACCACACAAAATCTTTTTCACTCCATCTTTCCACCTCCAATTTGGTCTCCCACTTCTCCTCGTTCCTTCCACCTCCGACACATATATCCTCTTGGTCAATCTTTCCTCACTCATTCTCTCCATGTGCCCAAACCATTTCAAAACACCCTCTTCTGCTCTCTCAACCACGCTCTTTTTATTTCCACACATCTCTCTTACCCTTACGTTACTTACTCGATCAAACCACCTCACACCACACATTGTCCTCAAACATCTCATTTCCAGCACATCCATCCTCCTGCGCACAACTCTATCCATAGCCCACGCCTCGCAACCATACAACATTGTTGGAACCACTATTCCTTCAAACATACCCATTTTTGCTTTCCGAGATAATGTTCTCGACTTTCACACATTCTTCGAGGCTCCCAGGATTTTCGCCCCCTCCCCCACCCTATGATCCACTTCCGCTTCCATGGTTCCATCCGCTGCCAGATCCACTCCCAGATATCTAAAACACTTTACTTCCTCCAGTTTTGCTCCATTCAACTTACCTCCCAATTGACTAGACCCTCAACCCTACTGTACCTAATAACCTTGCTCTTATTCACATTTACTCTTAACTTTCTTTTTTCACACACTTTACCAAACTCAGTCACCAGCTTCTGCAGTTTCTCACATGAATCAGCCACCAGCGCTGTATCATCAGCGAACAACAACTGACTCACTTCCCAAGCTCTCTCATCCCCAACAGACTTCATACTTGCCCCTCTTTCCAAAACTCTTGCATTTACCTCCCTAACAACCCCATCCATAAAGAAATTAAGCAACCATGGAGACATCCCACACCCCTACCGCAAACCTACATTCACTGAGAACCAATCACTTTCCTCTCTTCCTACACGTACACATGCCTTACATCGTCGATAAAAACTTTTCACTGCTTCTAACAACTTTCCTCCCACACCATATATTCTTAATACCTTCCACAGAGCATCTCTATCAACTCTATCATATGCCTTCTCCAGATCCATAAATGCTACATACAAATCCATTTGCTTTTCTAAGTATTTCTCACATACATATATATATACATATATATATATATATATATATATATATATATATATATATATATATATATATATATATATATATATATATATATATTTTTATTATCTTTATTATACTTTGTCGCTGTCTCCCGCGTTTGCGAGGTAGCGCAAGGAAACAGACGAAAGAAATGGCCCAACCCCCCCCCCCCCCATACACATGTATATACATACGTCCACACACGCAAATATACATACCTACACAGCTTTCCATGGTTTACCCCAGACGCTTCACATGCCTTGATTCAATCCACTGACAGCACGTCAACCCCGGTATACCACATCGCTCCAATTCACTCTATTCCTTGCCCTCCTTTCACCCTCCTGCATGTTCAGGCCCCGATCACACAAAATATATATATATATATATATATATATATATATATATATATATATATATATATATATATATATATATATATATATATATATATATATATATATATATAAATATATATATATATATATATATATATATATATATATATATATATATATATATATATATATATATATATATATATATATATATATATATATATATATATATATATATATATATATATATATATACATGGATCATGGTGAGGTCCCTGAGGATTGGCGTAATGCATAAATATTGCCGGTGTATATAGGCAAGGGGGATAAAGTGAGTGTGCAAACTACAGATGTGTAAGTTTGATGAGTAAACCTGGTAAGTAGAATTGGAGGGTATTGATTGAGAGGGTGCAGGCAGTTACAGAGCATTAGATTGGGGAGGAGCAGTGTGGTTTAAGAAGTGGTAGAGGATGTGTGGATCAGGTGTTTGCTTTAAAGAATATCTGTGAGAACTACTTAGGAAAGCAGATGGATTTGTAAGTGGCACTTTTGGACTTTGGAAAAACATATGATAACGCTGATAGAGTTGTCTTGTAGAAAGTCTTAAGAATATGCTGTGAGAGAGGAAAACAGCTAGAAGCATAGTAGTGATGTTTTTATCGAGGTTGTAACTCTTGTCCAGTGATTTTGCTCAAGTTAAGAAGCTAAGGCGTATTAGCTGTACATGCTTTTACACTACAAGGTCGAAATTTTCGTAAGATACTGTGGCATTCCTACCAGCGTGTGGGATCTGCGTTTACTACCTCTAGGGCAAAAGGTGTATGTCATAGTTTCAGAGAAAATATGTTTTGTCAGCCAAGAACGCTGGAACCTCCAGCAGTTCCTTAACCAAAGGCACTGGAACTTCCAGCAGTTCCTAGCCCAAGGGCAATATAACCCCCAGCAGTTCGTAACCAAAGGATACTAGAATTTTCAGCAGTTCCTAAGCCAGGGGCACTGGAACCTACAGCAATTTTCGATGGAAGGCACTGGAACCTACAGCAATTATTCAACTCAGGGAATTAGAATCTCCATCAGTTGCTTGGATCGGAATATTCTACCGATGCAAACTATATTAGAAAGAGATATATTGTCAACAAATGGCGAGCTAGTATGAACTGGGGAATACACTGGTCATATCAGTTCGGTTACCTATTACAGATATTCATGCAGCTCTTAAATCAACATCAATATGAACAGTCTTATATGCAAGAGCAACCATGAAAATATGCGTCACATTGAACATGGGTAAAATGATTATCCTGGTGATCGATGGTTCTATTAGCTTTGCTGTATTTAGTCATGTTTTCCAGAACCTTGTAGATAAACACAGCCAAACTTTATTCTTTTCTTTACTCTAAGGGAATTCGTTTATATGTCTCTACAGTACACACGACCCTCAATACTTAGTTCGTTATTGCCTCATACAGCAGCTATCGCGACTAACACACTGGCTCTTGCTTACATAGGTTCATAAGATCAAGAAGAGTTTCTTACGCTCGAGTAGCTATATCCATCACTGATCATCTACCTCTCCAACATTAGCTATATAATCCACTCACCATCTATTAGTAAATACAACAATTTCTTTTCAAGCTTGACATTCGCGTTTCCTTCCCCGCTCGTTACCTTCACATTTTCATGATAATCTTATCAGAAATCAAACGCCTTTTATGACAATCAAGACGGCAATTACCATCATCTCCAGCACCAACATATTCGGCTATCGTTATCATCATCGTCGTCATATTATCATCACTTTACCGTAACTGTTATTGACATGATCGATCAGAATCATTCCCATCATCATCATCATCTTCATTCTACATTATGATTACTTTCATTATCATATAATGCCATCGTCAAAATGGGGACTGGCCTCTCATGTATGAGCCACAAGGGTCGCTTAGTGAGGCCCCCAGTAGAGTGTGTGAGGCAGCCATACAGTGGACCTGCCACACTGACCACCGTTGATGGTAGTTATACCCCCAGCCAAGTGAAAGTAATGACCATGGTTTGTCCTCCACATGAAGGAAGTGAACCGTGTTGCCCCCAAATAGGCAAAGGTGGTGATTATGTAGCCCCTAAGTAGATGAAGTAGGTGAGCAAAGTGCTGCCAGCTAGGAGCAAGCGAAGAATGCCGAGACTAATGGAATCTGTAGGTAGATAAGGCAGTTGTCTATTGCATGGTTTGATGAGAGTAGTGTATGGCATACCTACTGAGGTCATAACTAGAAACATTGTACCACAGTCTAAGAGAAGTGATGACGTTCCAAGCTAAGACACCTTGAACCCATGGCAGATCATGGTGCCCCTAGTGGACCGTAGTGCCCCTGACAGACCATGGTGCATCTGGTAGACTATGATCACCCTGGTGGACCATAATGCCCCTGGTAGGCCGTGGTGCCTCTGGTACACCATGATCACCCAGGTGGACCATGATGCCCCTGGTAGACCATGGTGCCCTCGGTAAACATTGGTTCCCCTGGCAGACTATGGTGCCCCTGGTGGACCGTAATTTTCCTGGTAGACCATGGTGCTCCTGGCAGACCATAGTGCCCTTGGTGGACCCTAGTGTCCCTAGTGGGACATGTTGCCCTTGGTAGACCATGATTCCATCTGGTAGACCGTAGTGCTTCTGGTTGACCATGGTGCTCCTGATAGACTATGATGCCCCTGGTAGACCTTAGTGCCCCTGATAAACCTTAGGATACCATGGTTCCCATAGCAGTCCACGGTGTCCCTGGCGGACCGATGTTCCCTTGATAGATGAAGCTGATGAGTCATCCCCCGGGGTGGAGGTAGTAACACCCTAGCAGGATGATTATGATAACTTCCTCAGCTACGTGGATGGGATGACTCCTGCCAGGTGACATAGGTGACCCACCAGCAAAGTGAAGTTTGGGAAACCTTCAGGTAGGTGAGGACTACATAATGGCCTGTGACAGTGATTCTTTAAGAGGCTAGTGAAATCTTACGGGTGAGTGAAGGCCCTAGCTGAGTCAGCTGGGAGACGGAAGTTACTGGTCCAACTGGGAGACAGTAGGTGCTGATCCACCTGGGAGACAGTAGGTGTTGGTCCACCTGGGAGACAGTAGGTGTTGGTCCACCTGGGAGACAGTAGGTGCTGGTCCAACTGGGAGACAGTAGGTGCTGGTCCTACTGCGAGATAGTAAGTGGTGGTCCATCTGGGAGACAGTAAGTGGTGGTCCATCTAGGAGACAGTAGGTGCTGGTCCACCTGGGAGACAGTAGGTGCTGGTCCACCTGGGAGACAGTAGGTGCTGGTCCACCTGGGAGACAGTAGGTGCTGGTCCACCTGGGAGACACCAGGTGCTGGTCCATCTAAGTCAGGGTAGCTGAGGGTGGAGCTAGGTGAGGGTGGTGGCCATGGCACCTTCTTCCTCGGTCTCCTGCAGCACCAGCGTTGTCAGGTTGAGGGCACTCTTCACCCTCCTGGGCGGGTGCACCTCCAGGCTATGTGACCGTGTCCGACCAACGAAAACAGAGTTTTGGCGGGGGCGGCGGATCCCTATATGCTCCACCTGGTAGGAGAGAGGATAAGGATCACCGGTAGTGGAAAAGATGGGGTAATGGGTAGTGAAGAAAGTTGGGGTCACGAGAAGTGGAGAGGGTGGGACTCAAGGTTGGTGAAGTGCGCAGGTGGGATGCGTGGAGAAAGTGGAGTTCATGGGTGGTGGAGGGAAAAAGAAGGAGAAAACATTATAATGTGGTTAACAAGGAGATTGTGGTCAACAAGACCAGCGTGATTAACACAGCCTCTGTGGTTGATACAGCCAGTGTGGTCAACACAGCCGGTATGGTTAACTTGGCCAATATGGTTGACACAGCCACTATGGTTAGCATGGAAACTGTGGTAACAAAGCCAGTATTAGTTAACGCGGCCACTATGGTCAACACAACTGCTGTGGTTAACATCTCCATTGTGGTTAGCACAGCTACTGTGTATAACACGGCAACTGTGGTCAACATGGCTACTGTGATTAACACACCCACTACGGTTAACAAAGTCGCTGTGCTTAACACAGCCGTTGTAGTTAACACAGCCACCGTGGTTTACACAGCCACTGTGGTCAACATAGCCGCTATTGTTAACACATCCAATGTAGTTAACATAGACACCATGGTTAACATGGACACTATGGTTAACACAGCTAGCATGGCTAACAAGACCACTGTACCTCAGATGACATAAATGAATAATTGTAAACTGACAAATGTTGTCCAGGTAATTTAGTCTTATCCACACATAGTACAAGTGATGGTCAGGTCAAGGAACGTTTGATAGTCTGGCAGTAAATAGGCTGATCTGCTTAAAGGAAGTCTAGTAATGAGTATCCTAGGCTGGTCGGATCAAGGGAAATCTAACAGTGAGTGACCTGGACTGGTGGTCAAGTTTCGTAGCGAGTGGCCTGTGATGCTCGGGTAAAGATAAGTCTAGTAGTGGGTGACCTGGGCTGTTCGGGATGCGGGGAGGGACTGGTTTATATCACGTGAAATTACAGTAGGAAGGAAATCGCTGTTGGTAGGTGTACCTTATGAGGATTGATGGGAAGGGCGCAGGGGTCGGCCATAGGACAGGAGGGCCGGTGCTGGAGCAGCTGAGGCGGTGTCTCCTTGTATGGTTCCTGATAAGGTTCCAGCATTCGGATCTTCCCCCACCTGCAGAAAACAGAAAAGATATATTGATGCTATTCCTCAGTCTGTGCCATGCAGGGACCAATGATTCACCAGTCTGTGTCATGGACGGGCAGGCAGTTCACCAGCTGTTTCATGCTGTAGGGAGGGAGGTTGGTGGTGAGGGAGTGGGGAGGGAGGTTGGTGGTGAGGGAGTGCGGAGGGAGTTTGGTGGTGATGGAGTGGAGAGGGAGGTTGGTGGTGAGGGAGTGGGGAGGGAGGTTGGTGGTGAGGTGATAGATGGCCTGCTCATTGATCTTCAGGTCTTATATATAACCATTACGACATTTAAGCAGGATATCTTTACCTTATTTTTTCTTGTTATTCTCAGGTGTAATTTTTTATTCATACAACAACAAAGTTTTTAGAGTGAAATTCTAAACATGATGCAATTGGGGTTTGTTGTTATATCTTTACAGATGAAATACGACAAATTTTTTGTTAACGTTACATCGATTTCACAGAAATTGCATGTAAACGCTCTATACTTTTCTTAGTAACTTGATAAACCAAAAGTTCGACCTGAAGAAGTAATATTACATTTCAAGCATAACACAGATCTATCTCTTTTTTTTTCATTCCCCACTGAAGAACTATGTGAGAGACGGTAAGGAAGGATAGGAAGGAGAAGTGAGAAGTCGATCACATCACATCAAAACTTGAGGAAATATTTCATTTTTATTGTGTGGTGTTGGTGGTCAATATCCCCTCAACAACTTAACTGTGTTCGCTGTTGCAGCCTCAGTCCAGTCTTGCAACGATCAAAGTTAACACGAGGTTAACACGCGTGGCACCTCACCAACCCTCAACATGACAACACACTTAGCCACCAGAGAATAAACGCCTTTGGCACTGTTGCACGTACTGTTCATGAGGATTCTCTCTCTCTCTCTCTCTCTCTCTCTCTCTCTCTCTCTCTCTCTCTCTCTCTCTCTCTCTCTCTCTCTCTCTCTCTCTCTCTCTCTCTCTCTCTCTCTCTCTCTCTCTCTCTCTCTCTCACCTGTTAAAGAAGAGGGCGATGGCGAACATCCAGACACCCAGAACAAGGAGAACGATGCCCACCTCCTCAGCTCGAACCCGAACCAGACCCACCTTGTGGTCTGCGCCGTCCATGGTGTTCACACTGCCCTCCAGTCCGCCCACACTCACGTCCACATTTCCCAGCACTGTGGGCGTGCTGAAGATGCGGCCAGTTATGTTACCTGCAACACACAGTAGATGGAACACCTCAAAAAGGCTCAGAGGAATAATCAAATATACATATGTTGAAGCCAGTCCTTTTTGAACAGTAAATCCCGAAGCCACTAAGGGGGTACTCTGACTCAAAACATCAGGCAACTTAACTCCGCCAACATTGACTTTTGATGCCGCCAGCTCACCCAGGAAGGTCATTGTGGGCTACGACGCAACAAAATGATGTGCCCTCGGGTACAAACCTCCCTTCGTTGAAGAGATATGCATCCCTCCCTTTCCCTCAGTATCCTCTACCTTGGTACATATCACAACATTGTGGTGTTATCTATGCATTAATTTTGCTCCAGGTGTGTCACCTAATGACCATCAGAGTGCCTCATGGACTATTATTGGGAAAAAATATTTTACCGTATCTCCTACTGTTGTCTTTTAGGAAAAACCTTATACTGGCTCATAAAGGAATTCTCCTAACTGCCAACACGATCTGCCTCCGTAGTTCACTAAGCATATTATGGCGTAACATCTGCTCTCACTTTAAACCTTATGAAAACTTCATACCTGAATTGTTAGTCATTGATGATCAAATGACAGGAGGAGCGGTCATAGTAGTCACCAGCTCCTGGCATCCACTACCAGGGCCACTAAGTTATTTTCACTTGTTTCTCTACAGTGAAAGATCCACGCAAGGTATAACATGCATTATACCTTCCAACGCGCCCACCCCTCCTTCGCCCACCCACATGCTAAGTGGATGTCTTTCAACTCATTCCAGTACATTTTTCCTATTCTTTCAAACTTCCCTGCCGTTTCCCTATACATATATATATATATATATATATATATATATATATATATATATATATATATATATATATATATATATATATATATATATATTTTTATACTTTGTCGCTGTCTCCCGCGTTTGCGAGGTAGCGCAAGGAAACAGACGAAAGAAATGGCCCAACCCCCCCCCATACACATGTATATACATACGTCCACACACGCAAATATACATACCTACACAGCTTTCCATGGTTTACCCCAGACGCTTCACATGCCTTGATTCAATCCACTGACAGCACGTCAACCCCGGTATACCACATCGCTCCAATTCACTCTATTCCTTGCCCTCCTTTCACCCTCCTGCATGTTCAGGCCCCGATCACACAAAACCTTTTTCACTCCATCTTTCCACCTCCAATTTGGTCTCCCTCTTCTCCTTGCTCCCTCCACCTCCGACACATATATCCTCTTGGTCAATCTTTCCTCACTCATCCTCTCCATGTGCCCAAACCACTTCAAAACACCCTCTTCTGCTCTCTCAACCACGCTCTTTTTATTTCCACACATCTCTCTTACCCTTACGTTACTCACTCGATCAAACCACCTCACACCACACATTGTCCTCAAACATCTCATTTCCAGCACATCCATCCTCCTGCGCACAACTCTATCCATAGCCCACGCCTCGCAACCATACAACATTGTTGGAACCACTATTCCTTCAAACATACCCATTTTTGCTTTCCGAGATAATGTTCTCGACTTCCAAACATTCTTCAAGGCTCCCAGGATTTTCGCCCCCTCCCCCACCCTATGATCCACTTCCGCTTCCATATATATATATATATATATATATATATATATATATATATATATATATATATATATATATATATATATATATATATATATATATATATATATATATATATATATATATATATATTTGCTTTGTCGCGGTCTCCCGCGTTTGCGAGGTAGCGCAAGGAAACAGACGAAAGAAATGGCCCAACCCACCCCCATACACATGTATATACATACACATCCACACATGCAAATATACATACCCATACATCTCAATGTACACATATATATACACACACAGACACATATATACACATGCACACAATTCACACTGCCTTTATTCATTCATATATATATATATATATATATATATATATATATATATATATATATATATATATATATATATATATATATATATATCCCTGGGGATAGGGGAGAAAGAATACTTCCCACGTATTCCCTGCGTGTCGTAGATGGCGACTAAAAGGGGAGGGAGCGGGTGGCTGGAAATCCTCCCCTTTCTTGTTTTTTTTAATTTTCCAAAAGAAGGAACAGAGAAGGGGGTCAGGTGAGGATATTCTCTCTAAGGCCCAGTTCTCTGTTCTTAACGCTACCTCGCTAACGCGGGAAATGGCAAATAGTATGAAAAAAAAAAAAAAAAAATATATATATATATATATATATATATATATATATATATATATATATATATATATATATATATATATATATATATATATATATATTTATATATATATATATATATATATATATATATATATATATATATATATATATATATATATATATATATATATATATACATATATATATATATATCCTCTCATAGAGCAATACAAAAAATTATTAAAGAGGAACGGCTGCCGTGTTACAAGACTGGGGGGCGTCTGGCCTACCATGCCTGGTGGAGTCGATGGTGGTGTGGAAAGTTACGACTGGGGAGGTCCAGACCATGGTGCTGTTGACCACGGAGGTGACGTACACTTGATACTGTGTGAGGGGCAAGAGCCGTTCAAGTACCACGCTCCGCTGAGGGGCTACCACCTCCGCTACCACTCGGTACCTGCACACACAAAACCCACATCTTGAGACTTTGCTCATCAGGGTTAATCAGGGTCACCCTCGGGTCACCCACAGAATTGTTCGTAGCAAGAGGAATTGGGGAGGTGGGTAGATGGTAGTGGAGGACTAGAAGAAACACAAAAGCAACGTAATAGAGTGCAGAAAGATTTTGAGCCAGCTAGCATAAAAAATACGAAACTTACGGATCAGACCAAGGCCAGTGGTATCAAGTATGTTTTGGATATGTGCTTTAACTGAGATGTAAGAGGCAGGTCAGATAGAACTGGTATCGAGTATGTAGAGTAAATGAAGGTGTTGTGAAGATAAGGGTAAATTAAAGACGAGAGTATCGTTTAGACGGCATTTGATAGGACTCTGTGCTTAATTGAAGGTAAGAGTTTAGTGAAGATGAGGTTTTAGCGTAGATAACACTTGACCTAATCCATGAAGTGTGATTGAGATAAGGGCGAAGTGGAGGACGTAATGACGACGTATATATGGAAGATGAATTGTAGATGCATTTGTTCAAGTTGAAGCATATTTGTACTAGACTAGGGTGCAGTAAAGATGGGCTTGACGGTGTTTTCCTCCCTGATGAACATAATGGTGAGTGATGGTGTGGATGACATAATATTCCATCCATTCATAAATAGTGGCTTTTCTAATTACATACGTAATGGCTACATTAGAGGCCATAGAATTTCACTAAACACTTTCCTTACTTACTGAAAGAACATTCTAAATGTATATCATCTAACAGTTCAGAACATACTGGGGTCTACAGATCAGCGCATACCGGGGTAATCTTACAGGTCAGCATTTACTGGGATCATATAACAGGTCAGCTCATACTACGGCTATCTAACAGGTCAGCTCATACTACGGCTATCTAACAGGTCAGCTCATACCGAGGTTATCTAACAGATCAGCACGTAATGAGGTCGCCTGTTGACTAGTTAACTCTACAACAGGACACATTTGGTGTTGGTGTTTCGCAGGTTGGAGAGTCTCATGAATTACTCCAGTAATGCTATAGTCATCAGAGACGCGGCAGATTGTTACCCCTCTCTCCAAGCACCTTCAGGACTTGCCTACGACTCCTGCTGCGCTGTTCTTATGTTAGACTCCTCGTGGAGCCCACTATGTAGGCTGGTTCCTTTAAATCAAAGCCATGTACAATATTTTAGGTGCACCAGATGGCTAACAGACTGCCTGATAGTAGTGTTCTCCATCATAACCCCCACCCTCTACAAATGCATCATGAGTTTCATGAAAGCATTAAGGAGAGATATATGCTCTGCGGGGGTAAGTCTGATGAAGCACGAGTTTCCTTCCATCAGCTAGAGATGGACGACCCTTGGTCTTACGTCAGCCTCTAATCTGGAGGAGAATTTCGAATGAGGCGCTTATCTTTCAGATTCTAGTCCATTATACATAACCGTACAAATACACTTTTTTTCAGAGAGCGAAAAGCGTGGGTGATGGTCTATTGGTACCAGGCAGAATGAGGATGCGGCTGGAAGAAGATGTTGGTGAGAATGGTGGAGAGAGGGATGCAGGGATCTAGGCGTGGGTTTGTTGGTCGTGATGGTGAGGGTGTAGAAGGGGAAAAAGAATGCTGGGACAGAGTTAGTGGCGGTGAAGAGAGGGGGGGGGGGGGATGTAGGACCCTGAGGCTAGGTTATAGTGACTATGGTGGTGATGATGGCAATACTGCTGTTACTGCTGGTACTTCTGGTAGTATTAGCGTTGGTGTTGGTAGTAGTGGAGCTGATTTTGGTAAGAGTGTGTTGGTGGTGGTGCTGCTGCTGCCACTTCTGCTAGTAATGGTGCTGGTACTGGTGGTGGTAGAGGTGATGATAGTGGTGATAATGGTGGCAGGAGGGGTAAGCGATGTGTACACATGACACCAGTTGATCACAGGTAAACAAAACCACAGAATGGTTAGACAGCCTCAGAACTGTTAGACGTAACATGAGTGGTGCCACAAGGATCAGTCTTGGGACCAGTTCTCTTTCTCAGTGATGTTAGTGATATTCATAACAGGATGCATTGCAATATATCAAAAGTCGCTTATGATACAAAGCTGGAAAACAAATCTACATATGAACCTGAAGACCTTCAGCTTCTAACTGACGTAGAAAAATGATGTACAAGGCTGATGAGTAGCAAATGAATCTTATTATCGATGAATTCAAAAATTTACATGACAAAGCAAAAACGAAAAGGCAAGGTACAGTATGAATTCTGTTGAACTGCAAAAGGTAAATGAGGAAAAAGACCTGGACGTAATAGTCTCTGGTGACTTAAAACTAAGTAATGAGTGCATAGAAGTAACGAAAAGAGAGATCAAAGATATTAGATTGTTATGCAGGGCCTTCGAATTTAAGTCCAGGGAAATCATCCTTACTCTTTACAATTCATTAAGTCGGCCACATCTTGAATATTGTATTCAGTTTTGGTCACTTGACCTTCAAACAAGACAGACAGAATGGATAGAGTTCAGCGTCGAGCTACCATGAAGATTCTCACGGCTGAGAAACAAAAAACCTACGAGAGCAGACTAAACGACTTGACTTTATTTAGCTGTGAAGAAAGTGAGTTAAGAGATAATACTAGAGTTCAAAATGATCAAAGGTTTTGATAATTTTGATTTATCAACTTACTTAAGACTTGCTTCGTCTGATTTCACTCGCAGTAATGGATACATTTTCGTGGGCAAACATCTCAATTGAAGCGAAGTACTTTTCTTCAATAGAATTATCAACATACGAAACAACTTGCCAGTTAGGGCGTTTGAAAGCAGTATTATAGATAAGGTTGAGAATAGATACTTCGCTTCAAGGCCACGATTTACATTATTTGCACATTCTTAGTCACAATGACAATTTTCAGGGTATCAACTTTGAATTATCTGTATGCCTTCTAACTTTTATCGCACCAGTCTGTAAGGCAGTGATATCTTCAACCATCACAAACAGTCTCGAAAGGACCCAATGGTCTTCTGCTGTTTCAATTCTCTTGTATGTCTTTGTATCTATTTCTCTGTGACATGGACTCTCACCAGTGCAAGCCAGCAACTGAAATCCAGGGATAAACATGGTTACCTGAACACCATGGACACCTATGCACCAGGACCTATCAATTAGATACACTTGACTAATACTTAATGGACGCCGTCGCCTGCAAAAGCCTCATGACCACCGCGACTGAAGAGGGACGCTAGAACACGGTAGCATAAAACGATCAGGTAAACTTATGAAGATATAAGTTCTGGGATATAGTTATTCCTGGGTCATCACGCGCTCAGTCATCTTGATACATTTTTGTTGATCTAATGACCAAGATAAGTAGCGGAGACACAAGCTCTTGTATACAGTCATCCAAATTGTAAGAAGGATACTTTCACCAGATCACTGCACGTAGGGCGCGGTCTCTGGGAAAGTCCCTGTATATAATAGTCAAACATACGGCACGCAGATTACGTCTTAAAGAAAGATTTTTAGATAATGTAACTGTGAGAATCATATCAACAGAATCATCATCGTAAAGCCGTACGAATACAGTTACCTCGCCCGGTGACATAAGTTCGGTCACTTAGATAAAATCGTAAGCATACAGTAGCTCGGGTCCCCTCACACAGGAGAGACGAAGATACTGATGCCTCATTAAAATTAACTGTAAAAGTTTTGGTAAAGAGGCAGTTTACAGCAAAGTCTCCAGAGGAAAGAGGTTGGATGCTAAACTTAAGCTGGATGTCGGTAACCATGATGAAGGTGTCGTGCAGCTGCCACAAGGCCAACACAAGATTTCGAAGATTACTGTTCCCGTGCATATTGTGAGCTCTAGGGATATGAAATGCCTTGACAGATGAAAAAGATTTTCATCTGAAAATTTTATAGTATTTACTTATGACTAGTATAACTTTGCCCCTGAATATGTTCATGAGGCGTCTCTTACCGTACATTTATCACACTGAAGCAAAGTCCATCCAACACCGATGCTGATGTCTCGCATGGCATCAGACATTCCGCATCCCATCTTAATCTGCCGACTATTCTTTTTCAACTCTTTTCCCCATCTGCAGCCGTGACCTTACCTCTCTATTTCCCCTTACCGAAATATTTTCAGTAAACAGCAAACAGGGTCTCCTTCCTCAATAAATGGTGTTGCAACTCATGAATACGCATTACTGAAAAGTTATATTGAGACCTGTTATCCTTTTGCGCTTCTGCTCACAATATGAGCACGAAGTAGCATAGATCAATCATACAACATCCCAGGTCAACTGACGACGATCACTGACAGATAATTTTCTCTTTACATTAAAGAAAGGATGGCAGGCAAGGACCACCGTAACTCACTTGGCATTAGTGGGTTTGTAGGTGATCTCATACTTGAGGGGCTGGACGACAGGGCGTGTCCAGGTAACAAGGACAGAGGTGGGCGTTGTCCTCATCACTGTAACGTTGCCTGGCCTTACCCCGGCCACTCCAGTGCCTCCGCAGCACAACCGCCAGTCTGGAACAAAAAACGAAAGTTTTATTTTCTTCATGTTGTCTCTCAGGAGGCAGTGAAATCATTCTGGCTACCTCAACGTACCAAATGAAGTACAGCATAGAAACTAGCAGTACCCATCAGCATGAGGAAGACCTCACTCGTCACTACCAACATGACAAGCAAAGATTATTTCCCTGGGGGTCTGCATTACCAGTCAGAGAGATCCTTCAGACTTCTAATATCTCATGTGAAGGAGAGAGAGAGAGAGAGAGAGAGAGAGAGAGAGAGAGAGAGAGAGAGAGAGAGAGAGAGAGAGAGAGAGAGAGAGACCAACGTCGCTAAGAAGAGAACCATTCTCATAAATCAGTACATGAACAAACGAGGATGGAAAATTCTGAATCAAAGAGTTAAGAAAACTACGAAATTAATTCCTATTTATTGCATGGGAATGTTTGTTGGCTCTGGCATTTGTTTCGTGAGACAACACAAGAACCAAGTGGCCTAACTTACCTGTGCCCTACCTCCATTTGTGTAGGGCTGCAGCAGGGACCAGGATCTAAGTAGTAGTTGTAGTAGTAGTAGTAGTACTAGTACTAGTAGTAGTAATAGTAGTAGTAGTAGTAGTAGGAGTAGTAGTGGTAGTAGTAGTAGTAGACTGCGATGGTTTATGGAAAACTCGGAATAAATGTGAGACAAGTTGAATCTGGTTGACGCATTTCAGATCCTCATGTTTGGTCCACCTGAATCAAGTTAGATGAGCAGCATGTTTGCACGTCATTATTGTCAAGGTGGCTGTAGGTGGTGGGATAGGTGGGGTTGCTGTAAGTGAAGGGGTAGGTTTTTAATGTAGGTGACATGATAGGTAGGATGCTGTAAGATGATTGCTGTAGGTGGTGGAGTAGGTGGTTGTTGCAGGTGGAGGGTTGGGATGTTGTATAAGACAGGCAGTTACTGTAGTTGGAGGGTAGGGGGATCGCTATGTGGGATGACCACCGCGACTGAAGAGGGACGCTAGAACACGGTAGCATAAAACGATCAGGTAAACTTATGAAGATATAAGTTCTGGGATATAGTTATTCCTGGGTCATCACGCGCTCAGTCATCTTGATACATTTTTGTTGATCTAATGACCAAGATAAGTAGCGGAGACACAAGCTCTTGTATACAGTCATCCAAATTGTAAGAAGGATACTTTCACCAGATCACTGCACGTAGGGCGCGGTCTCTGGGAAAGTCCCTGTATATAATAGTCAAACATACGGCACGCAGATTACGTCTTAAAGAAAGATTTTTAGATAATGTAACTGTGAGAATCATATCAACAGAATCATCATCGTAAAGCCGTACGAATACAGTTACCTCGCCCGGTGACATAAGTTCGGTCACTTAGATAAAATCGTAAGCATACAGTAGCTCGGGTCCCCTCACACGGGAGGGACGAAGATACTGATGCCTCAGTTGCTACCCTTGTGGTAGGAGGAGAGTAAGTTAGTGCTGTCTGTGATATACTGTAGTTATTCAAAAGAGGTAAGTTGGAGAAGCGGTGGGTCAGCTTGTGGCTGAAGGTTCGCTAAGGAAACCTTCCATCATTGTGGCAAAGCTGAAAGACACTGGTTATGCTGTGTTTAAAGACATGTAAGGACAGCCACCCTCAGAGAAGGAGTTATGTGTATGACCCATAATACTGATGTGTAATCTCGACAATGGCGTAGACAGGATGTTGACGAATGGATAGGAGCGATCTTCCTTTCTCACACAGAATATCGGGTAGGTGAACCCAACGAAAATCGAGACTGATATGAAACATCAAGGGAAAATGATGAAGAACGAGTGAGGCAACTACATGGAAAGTGTGATGGGGAAAAAGGTAAGATGCAAGACGTGTAGCGCTGGCAGGAGAGCAAGGCTACGCCAGGGTGACCTGGGGAACTTATGATGTTGGCAGGAGAAGGCTGCAACGAGTTAACCTAGAGGATGTATGATGTCAGCAGGAAGGGAGGACTGCGACAGGGTGACCAGGGGAACGTGTGGTGTTCGCAGGAGGGTGCAACGAGGTACGGTAACTTGAGAAATTGCATATAAAAATGCAAGAAGAACATAATATAGATCTCAATTGCCAGCATCGTACTGAAAACGCGATAATAGTGAAACATTGCCATGACCCACGACTACACGACTACAGAGAATAGAAGCGAATGCATATAAGAGAATAGAATTCCTTCATAAATCATCAAAGTGCAGGACAAGTTGTAGCACCTTATTAATATTCTCAACCACACCCCAAATGACCGTAGTCTTTACATCCACGCGACTCCCATAGGTGCAGGGATCTCAAACACTTCCCCCACCCACCGTCAACTCATCGGGTCTGACTACTACCGACCTTGCAAACGCACGAACCTCAGGTGAATGGAGACCCAGATCAAGATATATCCATCATTATTGGTCTCATCTGTAACACTTGGAGATGTAAACCACTCTCATATTTTTGTTTTTCATATACTATGGCATATCATTTCTAAACAATTTGACTGAAGGTAGGCAGTGTTTATGTGCCCGAAATGACGTTGTGGCTTGTACACTTTTATGAAATAAAACGTGTGAGAGAAAAACTGGGAGGAAAGTGTGCTGTTTTACATTGTTCAAACTGATAAGGTTCTTAATATTTGGGTTAAACAACATGGAAATACTTTTAGCTATGGTCAAGAATCTAATGCAATATTTGTCCACCTTTAAAGACTTTGGTCATCAGATTAACTGGAGCAGTTTTAAGATATGACATACAATAACTCAATAATGAATAAAACCATTGTCGAATCATATCTTATCAAACATAGGAGATATATCACTATGAATCAGTATATTGGTTTATATAAATCAAATAATATTATAAGTAGCATAAAATCGTAAATATGTTTCCCAAAACATAGGTTAGCCTGAGTTTGTGGCTTGAGAGAGGTAAGGTCGTCGAGGGTGACCTGCGCCTTATTTCCATCACCTGTTTCTTAATTCATCTGCCGACCTCGCCCAGTGACGGCTGGTATATCATGTTGCTTGCTTCTCTCAGTCTGTATTCAGACCTGCCGATGCAATTATACGAAAATGCTTGACACTTCATAATTTTCGTTTCCATGTGGTCTACCTGCATCTTATGTACGGTCGCTACTTGCGTGCATTTTGCATATATATATATATATATATATATATATATATATATATATATATATATATATATATATATATATATATATATATATATTTTCTTTTTTGCCGCTGTTTCCCGCGTTTGCGAGGTAGCGCAAAGAAACAGACGAAAGAAATGGCCCAACCCACCCCCATACACATGTATATACATACGTCCACTCACGCAAATATACATACCTACACAGCTTTCCATGGTTTACCCCAGACGCTTCACATGCCCTGATTCAATCCACTGACAACACGTCAACCCCGGTATACCACATCGATCCAATTCACTCTATTCCTTGCCCTCCTTTCACCCTACTGCATGTTCAGGCCCCGATCACAAAAAATCTTTTTCACTCCATCTTTCCACCTCCAATTTGGTCTCCCACTTCTCTTCGTTCCCTCCACCTCCGACACATATATCCTCTTGGTCAATCTTTCCTCACTCATTCTCTCCATGTGCCCAAACCATTTCAAAACACCCTCTTCTGCTCTCTCAACCACGCTCTTTTTATTTCCACACATCTCTCTTACCCTTACGTTACTTACTCGATCAAACCACCTCACACCACACATTTTCCTCAAACATCTCATTTCCAGCACATCCATCCTCCTGCGCACAACTCTATCCATAGCCCACGCCTCGCAACCATACAACATTGTTGGAACCACTATTCCTTCAAACATACCCATTTTTGCTTTCCGAGATAATCTTCTCGACTTCCACACATTCTTCAAGGCTCCCAGGATTTTCGCCCCCTCCTCCACCCTATGATCCACTTCCGCTTCCATGGTTCAATCCGCTGCCAGATCCACTCCCAGATATCTAAAACACTTCACTTCCTCGTTTTTCTCCATTCAAACTTACCTCCCAATTGACTTGACCCTCAACCCTACTGTACCTAATTACCTTGCTCTTATTCACATTTACTCTTAACTTTCTTCTTTCACACACTTTACCAAACTCAGTCACCAGCTTCTGCAGTTTCTCACATGAATCAGCCACCAGCGCTGTATCATCAGCGAACAACAACTGACTCACTTCCCAAGCTCTCTCATCCCCAACAGACTTCATACTTGCCCCTCTTTCCAAAACTCTTGCATTCACCTCCCTAACAACCCCATCCATAAACAAATTAAACAACCATGGAGACATCACACACCCCTGCCGCAAACCTACATTCACTGAGAAGCAATCACTTTCCTCTCTTCCTACACGTACACATGCCTTACATCCTCGATAAAAACTTTTCACTGCTTCTAACAACTTGCCTCCCACACCAAATATTCTTAATACCTTCCACTGAGCATCTCTGTCAACTCTATCATATGCCTTCTCCAGATCCATAAATGCCACATACAAATCCATTCGCTTTTCTAAGTATTTCTCACATACATTCTTCAAAGCAAATATATATATATATATATATATATATATATATATATATATATATATATATATATATATATATATATATATATATATATATATATATATATACAGCGACAAAGTATAAAAAAAAAAATATATTATTATATTTATTATACTTTGTCGCTGTCTCCCGCGTTTGCGAGGTAGCGCAAGGAAACAGACGAAAGAAATGGCCCAACCCCCCCAACCCCCCATACACATGTATATACATACGTCCACACACGCAAATATACATACCTACACAGCTTTCCATGGTTTACCCCAGACGCTTCACATGCCTTGATTCAATCCACTGCCAGCACGTCAACCCCGGTATACCACATCGCTCCAATTCACTCTATTCCTTGCCCTCCTTTCACCCTCCTGCATGTTCAGGCCCCGATCACACAAAATCTTTTTCACTCCATCTTTCCACCTCCAATTTGGTCTCCCTCTTCTCCTCGTTCCCTCCACCTCCGACACATATATCCTCTTGGTCAATCTTTCCTCACTCATTCTCTCCATGTGCCCGAACCATTTCAAAACACCCTCTTCTGCTCTCTCAACCACGCTCTTTTTATTTCCACACATCTCTCTTACCCTTACGTTACTTACTCGATCAAACCACCTCACACCACATATTGTCCTCAAACATCTCATTTCCAGCACATCCATCCTCCTGCGCACAACTCTATCCATAGCCCACGCCTCGCAACCATACAACATTGTTGGAACCACTATTCCTTCAAACATACCCATTTTTGCTTTCCGAGATAATCTTCTCGACTTCCACACATTCTTCAAGGCTCCCAGAATTTTCGCCCCCTCCCCCACCCTATGATCCACTTCCGCTTCCATGGTTCCATCCGCTGCCAGATCCACTCCCAGATATCTAAAACACTTCACTTCCTCCAGTTTTTCTCCATTCAAACTCACCTCCCAATTGACTTGACCTTCAACCCTACTGTACCTAATAACCTTGCTCTTATTCACATTTACTCTTAACTTTCTTCTTTCACACACTTTACCAAACTCAGTCACCAGCTTCTGCAGTCTCTCACATGAATCAGCCACCAGCGCTGTATCATCAGCGAACAACAACTGACTCACTTCCCAAGCTCTCTCATCCCCAACAGACTTCATACTTGCCCCTCTTTCCAAAACTCTTGCATTTACCTCCCTAACAACCCCATCCATAAACAAATTAAACAACCATGGAGACATCACACACCCCTGCCGCAAACCTACATTCACTGAGAACCAATCACTTTCCTCTCTTCCTACACGTACACATGCCTTACATCCTCGATAAAAACTTTTCACTGCTTCTAACAACTTTCCTCCCACACCATATATTCTTAATACCTTCCACAGAGCATCTCTATCAACTCTATCATATGCCGGCAAGGCAGCAGGTTTGGATGGTATTGCAGTGGAATTTATTAAAAAAGGGGGTGACTGTATTGTTGACTGGTTGGTAAGGTTTTTTAATGTATGTATGACTCATGGTGAGGTGCCTGAGGATTGGCGGAATGCGTGCATAGTGCCATTGTACAAAGGCAAAGGGGATAAGAGTGAGTGCTCAAATTACAGAGGTATAAGTTTGTTGAGTATTCCTGGTAAATTATATGGGAGGGTATTGATTGAGAGGGTGAAGGCATGTACAGAGCATCAGATTGGGGAAGAGCAGTGTGGTTTCAGAAGTGGTAGAGGATGTGTGGATCAGGTGTTTGCTTTGAAGAATGTATGTGAGAAATACTTAGAAAAGCAAATGGATTTGTATGTAGCATTTATGGATCTGGAGAAGGCATATGATAGAGTTGATATATATATATATATATATATATATATATAAATTGTTTCTTACATTTCTCATATGTATATATATGTATGTGTGTGTGTGTGTGTATATGTGCGTATGTATGTGTATGTGTGTGTATGTGTATATGTATATATATATGTATATTATCCCTGGGGATAGGGGAGAAAGAATACTTCCCACGTATTCCCTGCGTGTCGTAGAAGGCGACTAAAAGGGGAGGGAGTGGGGGGCTGGAAATCCTCCCCTCTCACTTTTTTTTTTTTTTTTTTTCCAAAAGAGGGAACAGAGAAGTGGCCCAGGTGAGGATATTCCCTCAAGGGCCCAGTCCTCTGTTCTCAATGCTACCTCGCTAATGCGGGAAATGGCGAATAGTATGAAAGAAAAGAAAAAAAGAAGATATATATATATATATATATATATATATATATATATATATATATATATATCTGTTTCCCATTTTAGAAAGTTAAAACCAGGAGGGGAGGATTTCTGGCCCCCCGCTCCCCTCCCCTCTAGTCGCTTTCTACGACACGCGAGGAATACGTGGGAAGTATTCTTTCACCCCTATCCCCAGGGATAATATACATATATATATACATATACACATACACACACATACACATACATACGCACATATACACACACACACACACATACATATATATACATATGAGAAATGTAAGAAACAATTTAGAAAACTGAAACTTCTAGCTTGAAATGAATGAAAAAAAGAATGTCACATAATGGTTCAACCTCTGGCTATGGAAAAAAGGAAATGTATAATTTATTTACACAAACGTCAATGGCAGTTCTCATCAATTTAACCACTGTATCAATAAGCTTCAATGTCTAAGCTACATTTTTCTCCAATTTCACTATTTTCCTTCACATTTTCAATTGTGTCTGAAGGTTCTACTTCAAGAGTGATTGTTTTTCCAGTAAGGGTCTTCACATCTTGGTTACATCCACACACATTTAGGCACCCCACTCTGAGCCTTCGAGGAGGATGCTTTACTTGTGGTGCTGACTTCCCTCTTTAAATTTGATCGCCGTTTCCCGCGTAGTTCACTTTCTGTAGATGATGTGTATGTCTTGGTAGGAATGTAGATGCAGCTGTAGAGGATGTACGCGCCACTGTAGAGGATGCACGTGTCACTGACTCGCGTAGTGTTGTCGCGTCACTTGTGTGCCTGAAGTGCTTGTAGTGTCACTGGCTTCAGGATATGAGTAGCGGGAGTTGTAGTTGTGTCATTCTGTTGGGGATGAGAGAGCTTGGGAAGTGAGTCAGTTGTTGTTCGCTGATGATACAGCGCTGGTGGCTGATTCATGTGAGAAACTGCAGAAGCTGGTGACTGAGTTTGGTAAAGTGTGTGAAAGAAGAAAGTTAAGAGTAGATGTGAATAAGAGCAAGGTTATTAGGTACAGTAGGGTTGAGGGTCAAGTCAATTGGGAGGTGAGTTTGAATGGAGAAAAACTGGAGGAAGTGAAGTGTTTTAGATATCTGAGAGTGGATCTGGCAGCGGATGGAACCATGGAAGCGGAAGTGGATCATAGGGTGGGGGAGGGGGCGAAAATCCTGGGAGCCTTGAAGAATGTGTGGAAGTCGAGAACATTATCTCGGAAAGCAAAAATGGGTATGTTTGAAGGAATAGTGGTTCCAACAATGTTGTATGGTTGCGAGGCGTGGGCTATGGATAGAGTTGTGCGCAGGAGGATGGATGTGCTGGAAATGAGATGTTTGAGGACAATGTGTGGTGTGAGGTGGTTTGATCGAGTAAGTAACGTAAGGGTAAGAGAGATGTGTGGAAATAAAAAGAGCGTGGTTGAGAGAGCAGAAGAGGGTGTTTTGAAATGGTTTGGGCACATGGAGAGAATGAGTGAGGAAAGATTGACCAAGAGGATATATGTGTCGGAGGTGGAGGGAACGAGGAGAAGAGGGAGACCAAATTGGAGGTGGAAAGATGGAGTGAAAAAGATTTTGTGTGATCGGGGCCTGAACATGCAGGAGGGTGAAAGGAGGGCAAGGAATAGAGTGAATTGGATCGATGTGGTATACCGGGGTTGACGTGTTGTCAGTGGATTGAATCAAGGCATGTGAAGCGTCTGGGGTAAACCATGGAAAGCTGTGTAGGTATGTATATTTGCGTGTGTGGACGTATGTATATACATGTGTATGGGGGTGGGTTGGGCCATTTCTTTCGTCTGTTTCCTTGCGCTACCTCGCAAACGCGGGAGACAGCGACAAAGCAAAAAAAAAAAAAAGAAAATATATATATTAATTTTTTTTATTATTATACTTTGTCGCTGTCTCCCGCGTTTGCGAGGTAGCGCAAGGAAACAGACGAAAGAAATGGCCCAACCCACCCCCATACACATGTATATACATACGTCCACACACGCAAATATACATACCTACACAGCTTTCCATGGTTTACCCCAGACGCTTCACATGCCTTGATTCAATCCACTGACAACACGTCAACCCCGGTATACCACATCGATCCAATTCACTCTATTCCTTGCCCTCCTTTCACCCTCCTGCATGTTCAGGCCCCGATCACACAAAATCTTTTTCACTCCATCTTTCCACCTCCAATTTGGTCTCCCTCTTCTCCTCGTTCCCTCCACCTCCGACACATATATCCTCTTGGTCAATCTTTCCTCACTCATTCTCTCCATGTGCCCAAACCATTTCAAAACACCCTCTTCTGCTCTCTCAACCACGCTCTTTTTATTTCCACACATCTCTCTTACCCTTACGTTACTTACTCGATCAAACCACCTCACACCACACATTGTCCTCAAACATCTCATTTCCAGCACATCCATCCTCCTGCGCACAACTCTATCCATAGCCCACGCCTCGCAACCATACAACATTGTTGGAACCACTATTCCTTCAAACATACCCATTTTTGCTTTCCGAGATAATCTTCTCGACTTCCACACATTCTTCAAGGCTCCCAGAATTTTCGCCCCCTCCCCCACCCTATGATCCACTTCCGCTTCCATGGTTCCATCCGCTGCCAGATCCACTCCCAGATATCTAAAACACTTCACTTCCTCCAGTTTTTCTCCATTCAAACTCACCTCCCAATTGACTTGACCCTCAACCCTACTGTACCTAATAACCTTGCTCTTATTCACATTTACTCTTAACTTTCTTCTTTCACACACTTTACCAAACTCAGTCACCAGCTTCTGCAGTTTCTCACATGAATCAGCCACCAGCGCTGTATCATCAGCGAACAACAACTGACTCACTTCCCAAGCTCTCTCATCCCCAACAGACTTCATACTTGCCCATCTTTCCAAAACTCTTGCATTCACCTCCCTAACAACCCCATCCATAAACAAATTAAACAACCATGGAGACATCACACACCCCTGCCGCAAACCTACATTCACTGAGAACCAATCACTTTCCTCTCTTCCTACACGTGCACATGCCTTACATCCTCGATAAAAACTTTTCACTGCTTCTAACAACTTGCCTCCCACACCATATATTCTTAATACCTTCCACAGAGCATCTCTATCAACTCTATCATATTCCTTCTCCAGATCCATAAATGCTACATCAAATCCATTTGCTTTTCTAAGTATTTCTCACATAAATTCTTCAAAGCAAACACCTGATCCACACATCCTCTACCACTTCTGAAACCACACTGCTCTTCCCCAATATATATATATATATATATATATATATATATATATATATATATATATATATATATATATATATATATATATATATATATATATATATATATGTATATATATATATGTATATATATATATGTATATATGTCTCCCGCGTTTGCGAGGTAGCGCAAGGAAACAGACGAAAGAAATGGCCCGACCCACCCCCATACACATGTATATACATACGTCCACACACGCAAATATACATACCTACACAGCTTTCCATGGTTTACCCCAGACGCTTCACATGCCTTGATTCAATCCACTGACAGCACGTCAACCCCGGTATACCACATCGATCCAATTCGCTCTATTCCTTGCCCTCCTTACACCCTCCTGCATGTTCAGGCCCCGATCACACAAAATCTTTTTCACTCCATCTTTCCACCTCCAATTTGGTCTCCCACTTCTCCTCGTTCCCTCCACCTCCGACACGTATATCCTCTTGGTCAATCTTTCCTCACTCATTCTCTCCATGTGACCAAACCATTTCAAAACACCCTCTTCTGCTCTCCCAACCACGCTCTTTTTATTTCCACACATCTCTCTTACCCTTACGTTACTTACTCGATCAAACCACCTCACACCACACACTGTCCTCAAACATCTCATTTCCAGCACATCCATCCTCCTGCGCACAACTCTATCCATAGTCCACGCCTCGCAACCATACAACATTGTTGGAACCACTGTTCCTTCAAACATACCCATTTTTGCTTTCCGAGATAATGTTCTCGACTTCCACACATTCTTCAAGGCTCCCAGAATTTTCGCCCCCTCCCCCACCCTATGATCCACTTCCGCTTCCATGGTTCCATCCGCTGCCAGATCCACTCCCAGATATCCAAAACACTTCACTTCCTCCAGTTTTTCTCCATTCAAACTCACCTCCCAATTGACTTGACCCTCAACCCTACTGTACCTAACAACCTTGCTCTTTTTCACACTTACTCTCAACTCTCTTCTTTCACACACTTTACCAAACTCAGTCACCAGCTTCTTCAGTTTCTCACATGAATCAGTCACCAACGCTGATATATATATATATATATATATATATATATATATATATATATATATATATATATATATATATATATATATATATATATATATATATATATATATATATATATATATATATATATATAAGATATTCTTCTGAGTCTACGGGGAAAATGAAACACGAAAAGTTCCCAAGTGCACTTTCGTGTAATAATCATATCATCATCATCAACATCATGGGAGACACAAGAGAGAAATATAACAGTCAGTTGATATACAACGAAGTGACGAAGCTAGGATGCCATTTGGTAAACTTAAGAGAGCATCCTGGGTGGAAGCAAGAAGAGTAAGGGGTATCTTGATCACAACTTTCAAGCTTGTAAACTAGTCTGATGAACATTTCTTTGACAGATGCAGGATAGATGATCCAGACACCATGACATGAAATTAAGCAAAAGACTTGTTGGAAAAATGTGAATAAGCACTTTTATAGTATAAGAGTAATGGATGAATGGAATGATGAAATTGTAAATGTTAACAGCATCCAGAAGTTTGAAATGTTGTGTAATTATAGGGAAAATACAAGAGATGGGAACTCATGAGTGCAAAACTCCCTCCCCATACTTTCAAATAGGTTATTACCGTAAGCACAACACAAGCCAGCAGATGTACTCACCTTACGCAACACCCAGCAGACAGTCATGTATACACATTTTGCAATACACCCAAGAGTGCAGCAATAAACATTGGTCTCAAATAATCTGTGATTCAATGACATGACTGCCGCCTCTGTTCACAATAAATGGAAACACATGTAAACAATGTTACTTATTTTTTGGTCCTTTCAAATTGACAACAAAGCCAATTATTTTCACAAAATTGATGCGTTAATTTTGGAAGGGAATACAGTCAATGGCGTTGTTCATCAATAGCAAAAAGAATTAGTGTTTTGATGAAGCGTTGATTGACTGCCCTTCAGAAACGTTCAAGCTGGTATCGTCCCTTTTGTATGTTGAAGATCTCAAATAAATCATTTCGGTAATTTTTACGCGAAAGCAGCGATATTTGTCTTTACGAACTTATCCTCATATTGCCTTAAATGCGTCGAGATTACCAGTTATGTAGGTAGAGAGCCTAGAGTCTACATGTCTGTATGTAATTCAAGTAATCATTTAGAGCTATGACCCTTGTTACAGGGCTCCTGCATCCTCAAGCTGCGCTTCGTCCAACAGTAAGAAAATGATGGACACCGTAGGAGTGAGAAGTTCCTCGATGAGAATGTACTCCTTTTAGTCCATCGACGATAATACAACCTCCCGCAGCTGACTTTACACCCGTAGTATAACCACACGCAGGCACAGTCCTGTAGCGACTGTTTTTTCATGCTTACCGTTTACCACTTTACCTAGGTAGCACCATATCCCTCCAGATGAATCTAATTCATGTGCGCCTCTCATCCCCCAGACTATTCAGGCCACGATACCTTAAAGTTTCTTTCAGTCCATCCTTCTATGTCTTCTATTCCCCCTCACCTCCTCCACTTCTCACACATGTATCCTCTTGGTCGGTTCGTCTTCTTCATATGCTTATTACCACATCTCTTTTTCTTACATTGTCAATCAACCAACTTCACACCGCATATTGTCTTCAGGCATTTCCAAGACCTCCACCGTCTTACATACTTTTACATTCAAGCACAAGATTCGCACCCATACGTCACAACTGAGAATACTACAACCTCAAACCAGCCCATCTTTACCCCCTATGGACCGTGACTTATTTCATACAATCCTCAGTGCTCCCATAACCTTAGCTCCCTCACCCATCCTATAACTTACTTCAGCTCCCACTGATCCATCTACTGGCGAATCCACTCTCATGTACCTAAAACACTCCACTTCTGACTCATATTTAATCATTTTGTGCCCCCCTCCCCCAGCTACACTTCATTACCATACTTTAGTTCACATGCATTCTCAATTTCTCCTTTGACACACTCTCAAACTCAGCCACCAGCTTCTAGGGTCTGCCATTGAAAATGTGTCATCTACAATACAGCAACTGAATCACCCTCCAGTCTCCCCCCCTCCCCCCCACCCCCCATTCCCAAAATACTGTAGACCAGTCCCTCTCTCCAAGACTCTTGCATTTACCTCCGTCACCATCCTGTCTATGAACAGGTCAAACAGCCATGGTGACGCATGACAAACACCTGCTTTCTCGAAACTATTCATCATCCCTTTCTATTCGCACTCACGCCTTTGTCTTTCGTTTAGAGCTCTTCGCTACACTACACTATATAACACCTTCCAGAAGACACCTCTGTCACCCCTTTCATATCCTTTCTCCAGATCCATAAATGCCATATACGCATCCCTATCAGTCTCCATTTAAACACCTGGTCTACACATTGTCTACCTTCCTGAGGCCACAGGGGTCCTTCCGAGACAGGTGCTCTCTGCATGCCACCACTGTCTTGGTCACCATCTTATACACTTTACCAGGTATATTCAACGAACCTCAGAGTGAGGTCATACCACATAAGTCGAGTCATGACAAGTCATAACTGTTAGTGACTCGCCGTTCCATCTCACCTTAACGTAACACTGTTAGGAACATGAACAGAATCACTGTGGAAAACAATTTGTGTTGACAGGTAGTGTGTAACGCTGATGGCAAATATGGCATCTTTATTCCACAAAGCTACTGGCAGTGTTACAACATTTTTTACGATGTTGTGAATGAAATGGAAGCAATATTGGTAATGTGATATATAGGCGGCGGGATTGAATGGCATTGCAGTTGAATTTATTAAGAAAAGGGATGACTGTGTTGTTGTTTAGTTGGTAAAGATATTCACTGTGTGTATGGATCATGGTGAAGTGCTTGAGGATTGGCGGAATGCATGCTTCCACGGCTCCAATCGCCGCCAAATCCAATCCCAGATATATAAACACCCCACCTCCTCCAATCCCTATACATTCAAACCCACTACCCAATCAACTTATCCCTCAACCCTACTGAACCTAATAACCTTGCTCTCATTCACACTTACTCCCAACTCTCTCTCTTCACACAACTCTCCAAACTCAGCCACCAACTTCCGCAGCTTCTCACTCTAACCAGCCACCAGCGATGCATCATCGGCGAACAAGTGACTCATTCCCAGGCCCTCTCATCCCTAACAGACTGCATACTCGCCTCTCCATAACTCTTGCATTCACCTCCCTAAATACCCTTCCATGAATAGATTAAACAACCATGGGGACATCACACATCCATGCCACTGACGGACATTCACTGGGAGCCAATCATTCTCCTCTCTTTCTACTCTTACACATGCCTTACGTCCTTGGTAAAAGCTTTTCACTGCTTCTAGCAGCTTACCTCCCACACCATATACTCTTAAGACCTTCTACAAAGCATCTCTATCAATCCTATCATATTCCCTCTCCAGATCCATAAATGTTACGTACAAATCCATCTGTTTTTCCAAGATTTCTCACACACATTCTTCAAAGCTAACACCTGATCCGCACATCCTCTACCAGTACTGAAACGACACTACTCTTCCCCAATCTGATGCTCTGTACATGTCTTCAGCTTTTCAATCAATACCCTCCCACATAATTTCCCAGGAATACTCAACAAACTTATGCCTCTGTAGCGTGAACACTCACCTTTGTCCTATTTGCTTTTGTACAATAGCACTATGCACGCATTCCGCCAGTCCTCAAGCACTTGATCATGATCCATACATACGTTAAGTAGGCTTACCAACCAATCAACAACACAGTCACGCCCTTTCTTAATAAATTCTAAACCATGCAATCCCGCCGCCTTGCCGGATTTCATCTTCCACAAAGCTTTCACTACCTCTTCTCTCTTAAACAAACCATTCTCCCCCCCCACCCCCTCACACACCACCCCGACCAAAACACCCTACATCTGCCACTCTATCATCAAACACATTCAACAAATCTTCAAAATACTCACTCCATCTCCTCACTTCATCACTACCTGTTATTACCTCCCCACTTGCCCTCTTCACCGATACTCCCATTTGTTCTCTTGTCTTACGGACGTTACTCACCTACTTCCAAAACATCTTTTTATTCTCCCTAAAGTTTAATGATACTCTCTCACCCCAACTCTCATTTACCTTCTTTTTCAACTCCTTCACCTTTCTCTTGACTTCCTGCTGCTTTCTTTTAAACATCTCCCGGTCATTTGTAAGTATCGTCCAAACGCCTCTCTTTTCTCTTTCATTAACAACTTTACTTCTTCATCCCGCCACTCATTACCCTTTCTAATCTGCTCACCTCCCACCTTTCTTATGCAACATGCACCTTTTGCACATGCCATCACTGTTTCCCTAAATACATTCCATTCTTCACACACACCCCCTCACGTCATTTGCTCTCACCTTTTGCCATTCTACACTCAATCTCTCTGGTAGTTCCCCAGTCGCGTCCTTTCAATCTCACTTACTCTCACTACTCTCCTCTCCCCAAAATTTTCTTTTCTTTTTTGAAAATCTCTACAAATCTTCGCCTTCGTTTCCACAAGACACTGATAAGACATCCCTTCCTTCTCAGCATATTAACATCCAAAAGTCTCTCTTTTACACGCCTGTCTATTAGAACGTTATCCAATAATGTCCTCTGACCATCTCTTCCATTCACATACTTATACTTATGTATATCTCTCTTTTTAAACCAGGTATTCCCTATCATCAGTATTTTAGCACACAAATCCACAAGCTCTTCACCATTTCCATTTACATCACTGAATACCCTATGTACACAATCATATCCTCAACTGCTACATTGCTCAACGCATTTAAATCATCCATTACTAATACCCGGTCTCATGCATCAAAGCTGCTGACTCACTCACCCAAAACGCTTGCCTCTCATGATCTTTCTTCTCATGACCAGATGCATAAGCACCAATAATCATCCATCTCTCTCCATTCACTTTCAGTTTCCCTACACCAATCTAGAGTTTCCTTTCTTCCACTCTGTCGCATATTCTCACAACTGCTTCAGGAGAAGTGCTACTCCTTCCTTAGCTCTTTTCCTCTCACTAACGCCTGACTTTACTCCCAAGACATTCCCAAACCACTCTTCCCCTTTACCCTTGAGCTTCTTTTCATTCCCAAACCACTCTTTCTCTTTATCCTTAAGCTTTTTTTCACTCAGAGCCAGAACATCCAGGTTTCTTTTCTCGAACACACTACCAATCTTTCCTTTCTTATCTTGGTTACATCTACACACATTCAAACACCCCAGTCTGAGCCTTCGAGGAGGATGAGCACTCCCCGCTTGACTCCTGTTTCCCATTTTAGAAATTGAAATATAAGGAGGGGAGCGTTTACAGCCCCCCCGCTCCTACCCCCCTTAGTCGCCTTCTAAGACACGCGGGGAATACGGGGGAAGTATTCCTCTTCGTCTGTTTCCTTTCGCTACCTCACTGACATGGGAAACGGCGATCAAGCACAATAATGAAAAAAACGAAATATATGATATGATATGATATGATGTATATATATATATATATTTTCTTTCTTTTTTTTTCTTTTAAACTATTCGCCATTTCCCGCGTTAACGAGGTAGCGTTAAGAACAGAGGACTGGGCCTTTTTTGGAATATCCTCACCTGGCCCCCTCTGTTCCTTCTTTTGGAAAATTAAAAAAAAAAAACGAGAGGAGAGGATTTCCAGCCCCCCGGTCCCTCCCCTTTTAGTCGCCTTCTACGACACGCAGGGAATACGTGGGAAGTATTCTTAATCCCCTATCCCCAGGGATATATATATGTATATATATATATATATATATATATATATATATATATATATATATATATATATATATATATATATATATATATATATATATGTATATATATTGGAAAGGATCACAATTTTGCGCGTGATCAACATATTCCTATGAGTCCACGGGGAAAATGAAACACGAAAAGTTCCCAAGTGCACTTTCGTGTAATAATCACATCATCAGGGGAGACACAAGAGAGGAATATAACAGTCAGTTGATATACATCGAAGAGACGAAGCTAGGACGCCATTTTTTTTTTTTTTTTTTTTTTGTACAATCACATGTTTACCAAATGGCGTCCTAGCTTCGTCTCTTCGATGTATATCAACTGACTGTTATATTCCTCTCTTGTGTCTCCCCTGATGATGTGATTATCACACGAAAGTGCACTTGGGAACTTTTCGTGTTTCATTTTCCCTGTGGACTCATAGGAATGTATATATATATATATAAGCAGTGAAAAGTTTTTATCGGGGATGTAAGGCATGTGTACGTGTTGGAAGAGAGGAAAGTGATTGGTTCTCAGTGAATGTAGGTTTGCGGCAGGGGTGTGTGATGTCTCCATGGTTGTTTAATTTGTTTATGGATGGGGTTGTTAGGGAGGTGAATACAAGAGTTTTGGAAAGAGGGGCAAGTATGCGGTCTGTTGTGGATGAGACAGCTTGGGAAGTGAGTCAGTTGTTGTTCGCTGATGATACAGCGCTGGTGGCTGATTCATGTGAGAAACTGCAGAAACTGGTGACTGAGTTTGGCAAAGTGTGTGAAAGAAGAAAGTTGAGAGTAAATGTGAATAAGAGCAAGGTTATTAGGTACAGTAGGGTTAAGGGTCAAGTCAATTTGGAGGTGAGTTTGAATGGAGAAAAACTGGAGGAAGTGAAGTGTTTTAGATATCTGGGAGTGGATCTGGCAGCGGATGGAACCATGGAAGCGGAAGTGGATCATAGGGTGGGGGAGGGGGCGAAAATTCTGGGAGCCTTGAAGAATGTGTGGAAGTCGAGAAGATTATCTCGGAAAGCAAAAATGGGTATGTTTGAAGGAATAGTGGTTCCAACAATGTTGTATGGTTGCGAGGCGTGGGCTATGGATAGAGTTGTGCGCAGGAGGATGGATGTGCTGGAAATGAGATGTTTGAGGACAATGTGTGGTGTGAGGTGGTTTGATCGAGTGAGTAACGTAAGGGTAAGAGAGATGTGTGGAAATAAAAAGAGCGTGGTTGAGAGAGCAGAAGAGGGTGTTTTGAAATGGTTTGGGCACATGGAGAGAATGAGTGAGGAAAGATTGACCAAGAGGATATATGTGTCGGAGGTGGAGGGAACGAGGAGAAGAGGGAGACCAAATTGGAGGTGGAAAGATGGAGTGAAAAAGATTTTGTGTGATCGGGGCCTGAACATGCAGGAGGGTGAAAGGGGGGCAAGGAATAGAGTGAATTGGAGCGATGTGGTATACCGGGGTTGACGTGCTGTCAGTGGATTGAATCAAGGCATGTGAAGCGTCTGGGGTAAACCATGGAAAGCTGTGTAGGTATGTATATTTGCGTGAGTGGACGTATGTATATACATGTGTATGGGGGTGGGTTGGGCCATTTCTTTCGTCTGTTTCCTTGCGCTACCTCGCAAACGCGGGAGACAGCGACAAAAAAAAAAAAAAAAATATATATATATATATATATATATATATATATATATATATATATATATATATATATATATGTATATATATATATTATTTATTTTGCTTTTTCGCTGTCTCCCGCGTTTGCGAGGTAGCGCAAGGAAACAGACGAAAGAAATGGCCCAATCCTCCCCCATACACATGTATATACACACACGTCCACACACGCAAATATACATACCCATACATCTCAATGTACACATATATATATACACACACAGACACAGACACATATACACATGCACACAATTCACACTGTCTGCCTTTATTCATTCCCATCGCCACCTCGCCACACATGGAATAACATCCCCCCTCCCCCCTCGTGTGTGCGAGGTAGCACTAGGAAAAGACAACAAAAGGCCCCATTCGTTCACACTCACTCTCTAGCTGTCATGCAACAATGCCCGAAACCACATCTCCCTTTCCACATCCAGGCCCCACAGAACTTTCCATGATTTACCCCAGACGCTTCACATGCCCTGATTCAATTCATCGACAGCACATTCCTTGCCCGCCTTTCACCCTCCTGCATGTTCAGGCTCCGATCACTCTAAATCTTTTTCACTCCATCTTTCCATCTCCAATTTGGTCTCCCACTTCTCCTCGTTCCCTCCACCTCCGACACATATATCCTCTTGGTTAATCTTCCCTCACTCATTCTCTCCTTGTGCCCAAACCATTTCAAAACACCCTCTTCTGCTCTCTCAACCACGCTCTTTTTATTTCCACACATCTCTCTTACCCTTACATTACTTATATATATATTGGAAAGGATTACAATTTTGCGCGTGATCAAGATATTCCTATGAGTCCACGGGGAAAATGAAACACGAAAAATTCCTAAGTGCACTTTCGTGTAATAATCACATCATCAGGGGAGACACAAGAGAGAAATATAACAGTCAATTGATGTACATCGAAGAGAAGAAGCTAGGACGCCATTTGGTAAACATGTGATTGTCCAAAACATACAACGAGCGTTCATAAACTTATTATTTTACAAATTTTATCAACAATAAAGTTATCTAATTTGTATAGACCATCACCAATATTAAGATTATAATTCTTTGTGTGTTTAATAATAGTAGATTCAATGATATTTCTCTTGGTAACAGAGTTAGAGTTAATAACTGAGATGGCGTTACTCCATTCGATACAATGATCATAATTTTTAACGTGGTTAAACAAGGCATTTGATTCTTGTCCCGTTCTTATACTATATTTATGTTGCTTAAGTCTAACAGAAAGATCCTTACCAGTCTGACTAACATAAAATTTATCACAGTTTCCACAAGGCACTTTATAGATGCATCCAAGAGAATTTTCTGGTGAATTCCTGATTGAGATATTCTTTATAGTATTATTGTTGCTAAAGGCAACATTTACATTAAAGGATTTAAGCAACATGGGAAGCAAAGTGAAATTATTATTAAAAGGGAGTATTAAAAGATTCTTGGTGTCACTGGGAGGTTTGGACTTAACTCTATGAAATGATTTCTTTGCTAACTTAAGGGATTTATCAATGAAAGATCTAAGGTACTTTAACTTTATTGTAGATAGAATTTGTAAAATGATAAGTTTATGAACGCTCGTTGTATGTTTTGCACACTCACATGTTTACCAAATGGCGTCCTAGCTTCGTCTCTTCGATGTATATCAACTGACTGTTATATTTCTCTCTTGTGTCTCCCCTGATGATGTGATTATTACACGAAAGTGCACTTGGGAACTTTTCGTGTTTCATTTTCCCCGTGGACTCATAAGAATATCTTGATCACGCGCAAAATTGTGATCCTTTCCATCATATATATATATATATATATATATATATGATGGAAAGGATCACAATTTTGCGCGTGATCAAGATATTCTTATGAGTCCACGGGGAAAATGAAACACGAAAAGTTCCCAAGTGCACTTTCGTGTAATAATCACATCATCAGGGGAGACACAAGAGAGAAATATAACAGTCAGTTGATATACATCGAAGAGACGAAGCTAGGACGCCATTTGGTAAACATGTGAGTGTGCAAAACATACAACGAACAGAGGACTGGGCCTTTGAGTGAATTCCCTCACCTGGCCCAATTCTCTGTTCCTTCTTTTGGAAAATTTAAAAAAAACTAGAGGGGAGGATTTCCAGCTCCCCGCTCCCTCCCCTTTTAGTCGCCATCTACGACACGCAGGGAAGCATATATATATATATATATATATATATATATATATATATATATATATATATATATCAAGATGAACAAATAGATGGTTAGATGTTCTAGCAAAGCAGAGAGATATCTGTTGTTCTTCACGATACAAACATCAATAGATGGTTAATAATACTTACCTTTCTTGAGGGGTTGGTTTGCGGCGTGTGGGTATAGGTGGGGTTGGTGGGTGGGCATAGCGCCGCAGGTGCTCACCACCACAGCCAACAACATCAATACAGCCCTCACCTCCAGGGTACTCACTCCCGTAGGTAATCTCGGCCCCAGGTGGGGTCCAGATAGATTATCAAGTTTTTTTAATCGTTTAGGATCAATTTCAGCGAAATTCATGGATGAACAAGGGCAGTTCGATGTCTGGTATGTAAAGTTTCTTTTGGTGTAGCCATGACGCTTTTCCGTATATCTGGTCGTTGGTGGTACCATTGTATGGCTGTGTTTCGTGACCATACCATGTGGTGTTCGTCTCGCGCAGGCATAAGCGCAGTGACACTGGATGTCCTCACCACTACTCTCCAGATTACAAAACGTGTTCATCCTAGACAATGGCTGCACCCCTCCACAACTCAGTCCGAAGGAACCATAACTGTTGGGTATGTGAGCAGGGATATGGTCCGCCTTTGTGTAGTAGGAGCCCTTTCTCCCTTGCGCCCGTCCCACATACCACCACGTGGATAGCGCAACGGAACCTTCCCCTCCCTGTCTTACTAGGCTGTCTAAGCCATCCTGGACACCTTCACCGTCAGGCCCTGAGAGCTCTCGCCCGCGGTGTCCTGGCACGATGTCTCGACTTGGCCCAGCCAAGACCACTCCAGCGGCAACCATCGTTTATATGCTGGGCCCCAAGGACGATATCAGGACCTGGAATGAAAACATTTTTCTGACAGAGGTTTATATTTGTCGTCATAATCAGCCGACAGATAATTCTTGAAATCATTACATATAAATCTCTATACACGTATCTGCCCTCATAAGATATCAAACAAGACGCCACCATCCCATACATCTAAGTATTTTTATGGAATATGTTTCAGTCATGGACAGATATCCTCACCACTAGGACATGATTCTTTTTTTTTTTTTTTCAAACGGCAATCGTAACGGGGAGGCTGTCATGATCTGGCCATCACTTCAACACTTTGGTCAGGAGGGAAGTACTTCCCTGGGCGATTGTTGTCAACAACCTACTGCCAGGGAGGGTATAAGATGGTTCCGGGCATCACTTCAACGCCCCTAAGTCAGGAGGGACATACTTCCCTAAATATGCAACAGGAATAACTTACTTTCTGAACTGTATCATTCTGCTAAAACCTCTCCCTACGAATAGGCCAAAGAAAGCATGTTACGAGTTGGTGACTTGACTGTATCACTAGTTTGTGCAAAACGGGATGGGAGTTCTACAGTTGTGTGACCTCTTTTTTTTTGTTCCTGTATTATCAAACTTTTTAAACTTTTTTATACTGTCAGCATTCACAATTTTAAGGCAGTCTATTCTATTCATCCACTACACTAATACAACAAAAGTGCTTTAAACATATCTTCTTAAAAGTTTCGTGCTTAGCTGTATGTTACGGCATCTGGTGGTTTTATATTTGCATCTACGAACTGTTTACCGTTGAATTGGCTACATTGGTCTAGAAAGTCGAAAGGTGTGACGAAATTATCCTTTTCTCTTTACTCGTCTATGATGGACAAATTTATGGCTAATCACCTCTCGCTGCTACCTGACTCTCTAACTTCTGGTCCTATTTTTGTTGCCCTTCTTCCAGACTTAATTGTTTCTTTAGGCTTCTTTAAGTGTGGAGACCAAGTTTGAAAGACATATTATAAGTCTGGATTGATATGCAGTGTGAATGTGTTTCTTATATTTGCCAGAAGACAGTTTGTCTCCTTTACAAGTTAACGCTCCTCTTGAGTTGGAGCTCTGGCGGCAGTGAGAAGCAAAACGGACCCCCAGCTCTGTCTAACTATTCCTCCTTGACAAGATAAGCCACAAAATCCGCAAAATTAGTTTTTCAGCTTATATTCTGCTGGGTAGTATTCCCATCGAACCGTCATTTCATTCACTCCGGAAAAATTCTCTTGACCATGCATCAGACCACCTCCGGAGTTTTTTACTGCAATCCTCATCAATCTTTATTTCCTTTGTGATCTTAGCATCATCCGAAAGGACATTCATATATGAGTTAATTCCTTCTGAAAAGTCATTTTCATAGATCAAGAAAAACAATTGTCCTGGCACCGAAATCTGCGGCACATCAATGGTGGCCTCAACCCATTTCGAGAAGTTTCCTCTGACATGCATCCTTTGTTTCCTTCCACTTAGTAACTCTTTATCTACTTTGGGTACCTCCCCTTTTTTCCTTCCGGTTGATCCTTATCTTTTTTTTACCAGTTGTCCTTTTGATACAGTATCAACCACTTTCTTGTAGTACAGGAACAGACAATCTCTATCTTTCTCATTTATCTAAACTTGAACTCATTCGCTCGTATAAGTCCAAGACACTTGTTGCGTATGCCTTTCCTTCCCTCAATCCGAGTTGTCTCCGTCATGCTCATCCTTCGCTTTCTTCTGTTTCGCCAGTCGCCCCCATGTTAACTCTCCTTTCGTCCGTTGCTCCCAATTCAGCTTCCCTCACGCCCTTCGCCCCCATCCCAAACATCCTCTCGTCCGTCATCCTCGTCGCAGATTTCCTCTCGCCCGTCCAGCCTTATGTATTAAGGATATTATTTGCAATATTTCGTCTGCTACCAGCAAATTGAATATGCTGTCATTTGGTGTTTGATATAATCATAGCTTCTCTTCCTTTGCAGCAGATGAATGATGGTGGATATCCCTTTCTGTGTCCTCAGGGGCCTTGGTGGTTTTTTCTTATGAAAAATAGTCTAAATCACATGTAAATTATGCTATATAAAGATACAGTGGCGTATAGCAAGACATATACTTTCTCATGCAAAGATTTGAGTTCTGATAACATAAGCCGGTAAGGAGGAAAGTTTGTGATACACTGCTGCTCCCGAGCTGGGTTTAAAGAAAGTTTTGGAACTTATTTTTAGCATTAAAGGAAAGACCTATCAGTGAACCCTCCACCTCCTCTATTACAGTTAACAGATTCTCCAGTGAGCTCAACTCGGGACACTATCCGATGAGTCACTCTAGATGTGGAGTGTTAACCAATGTACTAAGTAAAGCAGCAGTGACCTCTGAGACGGAAGACCACATACAGTCTCATGTGCCCTCCGTAACTAGAAATTACAGACAGCTAGCGGTGGCCTTCTACGCGACGAGTTGGATAAGTCCAGCAGTGACATCCCATACAAAAGATCAGATGATACCAGGAGTAACGCCCCACACGACAAGTCACAGAGTTGTGGTGCTGTGGTTCTGATTCTCTGGTTGTGATGCTGTGGTTCTGATGCTCTGGTTTTGGTTCTGTGGTTCTGATGCTCTTGTTGTGATGCTGTGGTTCTGATGCTCTGGTTGTGATGCTATGGTTCTGATGCTCTGGTTGAGATGCTGTGGTTCTGATGATCTGGTAGTGGTACTGTGGTTCTGATGCTCTGGTTGTGGTGCTGTGGCTCTGATGCTTTAATTGTAGCATTCTAGATGAGATGCTCTTATATTATGCTGTGGCCGCCAAGGTTTCTGGGATGGTGTTTGGTGTGGTTAAGGTAATCATCATCAAGGGCTAGCATACCTCATTAGTGATAATTACCGGAATTACTGACCCTGAAGAGAGAGCATCGTCCAGCATGCCCTCCAGACTCTGTCTTATGCCTCCTAAGCTTTGTCTTCCGTAGGTTGTCAGCAAATAATCAAGTCCATGTTTCAGACGTCGAATGATAAGATCATGCGAATTTATAGAATGTTTATTTACTTATTTAGTCAGTCTACCTATAAAATGATGGCAAGAAAAAATATTTCAATTTTGATAAATGTTCGTAACAGTCCTGTCAATTAACGCTTAAGCCTTTTCAGTAAAAATGAAAGCGTTAGATTATGCCAAGCCAGATGGTGACCAGATGGTGTTAGTCTCGTTAACCTAGATGGTGAAAAAGATTTCATAGCATCCCAGGTGGCGACAAAGACAGTCTTATAAAGCCTATAAAGCCAGGTGGTGACTAAGACAGTTTTATTATGCCAGGTGATCAAAACAGTTTTGTGAAGTCAGGTGGCGACTAAGACAGTTTTATCACGCTAGGTGGTCACCAAGTCAGTTTTATAAAGCTAAGTAGCTATCAAGACGGTTTATTCAGTCCAGGGGGTGATCAAGACAGTCATATCAAGCGGAGAGGTCAACAAGACAGCTTTACCAAGCAAAGCAGTAAACAAGACAGTTTTATCGAGCCAGGTGGTGACCAACACAGCCTTATCAAGCCAGAAGATGACAGTCATTATCATAAAGCCAGGTGCTGAGAGAGAAAGTCTTATTAGACAAGGTGATGACCAATGCAGTTATCAAGCCAGGTGGTGACCTAGACAAACTTGGCAACAAGGGGACCGAGGTGTATACTTTAATGAGAATATTTGTTGGAAAGTTTACAAGACGTTTCGCATACCAAAGCAAAGTAAATATTGAAATTAAGACTATTATTATTATCAACTTTAAGAATAATTTCCAACAAGATTCAGTTACACTACACTGTGCACACGTTGAACTGCTGTTGATGAAGTTTTATTTCTCGACTGCTGGACGAAACACCTTAGATTAAAAAAGAAAATCAAATCTAACTCTTTGAATCATTTACTTAACAAACACTTTGGTCTTGTTACAAGTTAGGAGGTGTTCTATGGCTGATATTTCCGGACCATGGAACTGCCTGCTTTACCATGCAGTAGCAAAGACAGGCCATACAACAAGAACCTGATGAGGCACGACCCACTTGGTTGCTGCACCCATTATTTACAACGATCTTCGAGAGCCTAATACTGAAGTTTCATAGTCTTTATTACTGTTTGTTCCAACTCTCGTAACCCTTCCCAATCCCTACCTAATTAGCGTATGGTGCTTGCTGTACTTGCTGAGAAAAATATTTTATTGTGAAACCCTTATAAGGCATCGTGTGGCAGGAGAGCCTGTACATTTGAGCCCAAAGCAATGGATCCGACGCTCTGATCTCACAGAGAGACAGTATGAGGCAATGTTATGCAGTTATGCAAGGCGGTAGTCGATGATGATACGAATGACAATATGAAAAATTCTAATATAGTTTTGATACATTCCTTCGTAACTGATGACATTCCTTCCTATAAAGTCGCTTCCCCACCACCTTCCCCCTCACCTGGTATAAAGAACATTAACACAAGGATCTAAAAAAATTTTAATGAATTAAGTTGTTTATATCTTCTAAAGGAGACACTTATGGACTATCAAAACCCTACTGGTGTTTTACTTTATCTTAACGAAAAAGATGGCATAACGCACTTATTACTATTTGTTTCGTCTCATTCATCCTCATCCCCATCCCATAAAAGATTCCTTTCTATATTTACAAAATATTCATAATGCAACCAAAGCATCAACACTCTTTTACCTAAATCTCTCAAACTCTGCTGCCCCTTGTGTTAGTACTTCACAAATGCTGAGTCCGTCTATTATTTTCTAGACGGAACTGCTTAACTAATCTGAACTCTGTTAAAGAAGAGTTCAGTCACCACTGGAGACCAGCACATTCACAACTAATCATCAACAGTTTGGATTCAGTCTTATGAGATTAGTTTCATAGAGACATACCTCTTTCCGTACCTAAGGCGTCGAAAGGTACAGCAACTTCTTGATGCTACAGCGATCTTTCATTTTGTCGAAGAACTGTTTTCTGTAACATCAGTTGTTGCAGATTTATCCCTGCTTCGTAAAACTATCAAGAGGTCTTATACGTAGCCTTCCTTGTATCAAAGTTTATGACAAACCAATTCATATTCAAAATGCATTTTCTACTCCCAATGTAATGAAGAATTTGGTTCAGACTTCGAGTATAAACTGTGGATGCGAATGTCGGCGCCTACACCAGCGCACTTGTTTTCCGTTGGGTTAAGAGAGAGGCGATACGATCCGCCAAGCTTGGCTGCCCGCGGCTCACTGGCGGCCCGGGTTACCCTCGCTGCTTGAGCGCCACCGTCAGCCGCGACGTGGCACCACAATGAGGAACCCGTGCAGGAATGACAGATTCCCTCCAACCACCTCTCACACCTCACCGTCACGAGAGCTATATTAAAAGTCAGAGAATAAGGATAGCAGCGATGATTAATGGCTAGAAACAGGGCGCACCAGGGGTTCGAACCCACAATGAAACCTCGTTAAGAGGAGACAGAACAATCATGGAAAAATATAGCTTGATCCGTGGAAGGTAGAGATGGTCAAAGGGCCGTACGAGGAGCGTAATCCCATCTTTCATTATGAATCTCTGACAAACATCTTGAGAGGATGCTTCGTATGGCCTAGGTTATGGCACGTTTTACACTTTCAAACAAGGAAGTTGAATGTGTTGATGTTGCACGATCGTTGTATAATTTTCTTTTAGAGAAATACAGTGAATTATCCAATGGTGACGTGAAAATTTGTAAAGGTACGCTGCATGCCACATGTCAAAGCCAGGTACTGCAAATCGTCCTAAATAAAGTTTAAAGAAAAATGCTGAACAACATATAGATGATGCAGATACGGACGTAGCAGTCGTGAGTATGAAAAAGATAATCAAATATCAAGAATTAATCATCCTCTTTGTGATGATACAGCTTTATATAAGCTTATCAGCAAGTGCTGGACACTATCATTTTCACTCAAAAAAAGCTAAAGTTGTTGAAAGGTAAAGATTTTCTCATCAAAAGATTCTGATCACTATCTCTTTCACTGCCAATACTTTAAAAAGTATTAAAACATAATCCATTCTATCTACCAAGACTCCTAGTGAGTTCAGTTTGCTTAATTACGACCAAGTTACCTAATGGTTAGGTTATCAAACTCATTGGTTGGTAATATCTCCTATTCTAACGTCAATAAAAACATGGTAATCTGGAAATTGTCATGATTTTAAACTAAATGGCTTTGATGTGTCATCTTGGCTCACAAATGTTCAAGGTGATAAGTTATTAGAATTTCTTGCGGATTTTTTTGGACAACCTAAATTCACCTGTTTCAAATTCTGTTTCTTAAACTAGTGAAATTGAAAATTGTGTATCAAAGACAGTATATGAACTTAATGGAGAATATCATGCTCAAAAGTTTGGTATGGGTATTGGTAACCCTGTCTCCCCCGTGTTGATTGATTTTTATACAGGCTGTTTTGATAAGGAAATTACTGAGGGACAATTTACCCATGCGTAAAGTCTAGTTTAGATATGATGATGAACTCAGTCGCTGGCTTACTAGCAAGTCTTAAAACAAATCTTCCCTTCTTAACAACTCGGCACATTTCATCTTATTCGATGAAATTAGATACTGACTGCATGTTACCATCCCTAGATAGCCTGATTCTCAGGACTGACAAAGAGTTTAAGCTCAAAATTCACAGAAAACCTACCTATATTTGATATTTCATCATCAGTCTGCACAACATGTTATGTGTAATACACCAAAAGCAATATCCCCCTCTTCACAAACAGGCCCCACAGACCTTTTCGTGGTTTGCCCTGGTTCAGTCCACAAACAGCACATCGCCTGTTTATACTACATCCATCCAATTTACTCAATGCCGTGCACGCTTTTCATCATCCTGCATGTTCAGGCCCAACTTTCATTCCATCCTTTAATTTCCTCTTTGGTCTCTCCTTTTCCTTATCCCTTCCATTCCTAACATACACTGCCTCTTTGTCACCTTCACTCATTCTCTCCACATATCCAAACCATTTCAGCACTCTTCAGCTCTCTCAATCAGCCTTTGCTTATCACCACGCCTTTATTTGACTTTATCACTTTTTACTCGATCAACTCTCCTTACACCACATATTGTCCTTAAACTTTTCATTATCAACATATTTATCTCTTACGTACATTCTCGTCTGTAGTCCATTTCTCGCATCCATACAACACCGTTAGGACGACCATACCTTCAAACAAAACCATCATCTCCCTTCCAGATAATGGCACTCTATCAACTCCTCACCTCATCTCTGCCTGATACTACTTTTCTATTTACCCCCTTCACCGACGTCCCATTTCTTCTCTCGTTTATTCACGCCAATGACCTCCTCCCAAAACACTTTCTTCTTCATGAAGTTTGCTGATGTTTGCTCAGCCCATCTCTCATTTGCACTCATCATTCCCAACACTTTTCTTTATGAATTCCTGTTACATTTCCTTGTATTTCTCCCAGTCATATAAGTCTTGGGAGTAAAGTCTGGGGTTGATGAGAGGAAAAGAGCTAAGGAAGGAGTAACACTACTCCCGAAGCAGGAGTTGTGGGAGTGTGTGATAGAGTGTAAGAAAGTAAATTCTAGATTAATGGGGTAAAACTGAAAGTGGGTGGCGAGAGGTGGGTGATTATTGGTGCTTATGCACTTGGTCATGAGAAGAAAGATCATGAGTGGCAATTGTTTTGGGAGCAGCTGAGTGAAAGTGTCAGAAGCTTTGATGCACGAAACCAGGTTATAGAGATGGGTAATTTAAATGCGAAGGTGAGCAATGTGGCAGTTGAAGGTAAAATTGGTGAACATGGGGTATTCAGTGTTGTGAGTGGAAATGATGAAGAGCTTGTGGATTTGTGTCCTGAAAAAAAAAAAAACTGGTGATTGGGAATACCTGGTTTGAAAAGAGAGATATACATAAGTGTACGTATGTGAGTAGGAGAGATGGTCAAAGGGCATTATCGGATTGCGTGTTAATTGATAGGCGTGTAAAAGAGAGATTTTTGGATGTTAATGAGGGGCAGCCGGAGGGATGTCTGATCACTACCTTGTGGAGGCGAAGATGAAGATTTGTAGAGGATTTCGAAAAATAAGAGTGAATGTTGGGGAGGAGAGAGTGGTGGGAATAAGTGAGCTTAGAAAGGAGACTTGCGTGAGCAAGTACCAAGAGAGAGACTGAATGTAGAATAGCAAAAGGTGAGAGCAAATGACGTAAGGGGAACGGGGGAGGAATGTGATGTATTTATAGAAGCAGTGATGGCTTGCGCAAAAGATGCCTGTGGCATGAGTAAAGTGGGAGGTGTTCATATTAGAAAGGGTGGTGAGTGGTTGGGTGAAGAAGTAAAGAGAAAAGAGAGGCGTTTGGACGATACTTGCAAAGAAGGAGTGCTAATGACTGGGAGACGGATAAAAGAAAGCTACAGGAGGTCAAGAGAAAAGTGCAAGGGTTGAAAAAGGGGGCAAATGAAAGTTGGGGTGATAGAGTATCATTAAACTACAGGGAGAATCAAAAAATGTTTTGGAAGGAGGTAAATAACGTACATAAGACAAGAGAACAAATGGGAACATCGGCAAAGGGGGCAAGAGGGGAAATGATAACAGGTAGTGATTAAGTGAGGAGATGGAGTGAGTATTCTGAAGGTTTGTTGAATGTGTTTAATGACAAAGTGGCAGATATAGGGTGTTTTGGTCGTGGTGGCGTGAGAGGATCAGGGAGAATGGTTTGGATAAGAGAAAAAGGTAGTGAAAGCTTTGCGGAAGATGGAAGCCGGCAAGGCGGCGGGTTTGGATGGTATTGCAGTAGAACTTATTAAGAAAGGGGTGACTGTATTGTTGATTGGTTGGTAAGGGTATTCATTGTATGTATGGATCATGAGGAAGTGCCTGAGGATTGGCGGAATGCATGCATAGTGCCATTGTACAAAGGCAAAGGGGATAAAGGTGAGTGTTCAAACTACAGAGGCATAAGCTTGTTGAGTGTTCTTGGGAAATTACATGAGAGGTATTGATTGAGAGGGTGAAGGCATATACAAAGCATCAGTTTAGGGAAGAGCAGTGTGGTTCCAGAAGTGGTAGAGGATGTGTGGATCAGGTGTTTGCTTTGAAGAATGTATGTGAGAAATACTTATAAAAACAGATGGATTTGTATGTAGCATTTATGGATCTGGTGAAGGTATATGATAGGGTTGATAGAGATGCTTTGTGGAAGGTCTTAAGAGTATATGGTGTGGGAGGCAGTTGCTAGAACCTGGGAGAAGATTTTACCAAGGATATAAGGCATGTATACAAGTAGGAGGAGAGGAGAGTGATTAGTTCCCAGTGAAGGTCGGTCTGTGGCAGGGGTGTGTGATGTCGCCATGGTTGTTTAATTTGTTTATGGACGGAGTGGCTAGGGAGGTAAATGTAAGAGTTTTGAAGAGAGGGGTGAGTATGCAGTCCGCTGGGGTGAGAGGCCTGGGAAGTAAGTCAGTTGTTCGCTGATGATACAGCTTTGGTGGCTGATTCGAGTGTGAAACTGTAGAAGTTGGTAACTGAGTTTCGAAAAGTGTGTGAAAGGAGAAAAGTGAGAGTAAATATGAATTAGAGCAAGGTTATTAGGTTCAGTAAGATTGAGGGACAAGTTTACTGGGATGTAAGTTTGAATGGAGAAAAACTGAAGGAAGTGAAGTGTTTTAGATATCTGGGAGTGGATTTGACAGCGGATGGAACCATGGAAGCGGAAGTGAGTCACAGGGTGGGGGAGGGGGCATAGGCTCTGAAAGCGATGAAGAATGTGTGGAGTAGAGAACGTTAACTCGGAGAGCAAAAATGGGTATGTTTGAAGGAATAGAGGTTCCAACAATGGTTGCGAGGCATGTGCTATAGATAGGGTTGAACGGAGGAGGGTGGATGTGTTGGAAATGAAGTGTTTGAGGACAATATGTGATATGAGGTGGTTTGATCGAGCAATTAGTGGAAGGGTAAGAGAGATGTGTTGAAGTACAAAGAGTGTGGTTGAGAGAGCGGAAGAGGGTGTGTTGAAATGGTTTGGACATATGGATAGAAGGAGAGGAAAGACTGACAAAGAAAACATATGTCAGAGGTGGAGAGAACAAGGAGAAGCGTGAGACCAAAATAGAGGTAGAAGGATGGAGTGAAAAAGATTATGAGCGATCGGGGCCTGAACGTACAGAAAGGTGAGAGGCGTGCAAGGAATGGAGTAAATTAGAACGATGTGGTACACCAGGGTCGACGTGCTGTCAATGGACTTAACCAGGGCATGTGAAACGTCTGGGGTTTACCATGGGGCTTGGATGTGGACAGGGAGCTGTGATTTCGGTGAGTTATGCATGACAGATAGAGACTGCATGTGAACAAATGTGGCCATTTTCTCTATTTTTTTTTTTTTTTTTAATTTTCCAAAAGAAGGAACAGAGAAGAGGTCCAGGTGAGGATATTCCCTCAAAGGCCCAGTCCTCTGTTCTTAACGCTACCTCGCTATCGCGGGAAATAGCGAATAGTATGAAAAAAAAAAAAAAAAAAAAAAAAAATATATATATATATATATATATATATATATATATATGGGAGGGTATTGATTGAAAGGGTGAAGGCATGTACAGAGCATCAGATTGGGGAAGAGCAGTGTGGTTTCAGAAGTGGTAGAGGATGTGTGGATCAGGTGTTTGCTTTGAAGAATGTATGTGAGAAATACTTAGAAAAGCAAATGGATTTGTATGTAGCATTTATGGATCTGGAGAAGGCATATGATAGAGTTGATAGAGATGCTCTGTGGAAGGTATTAAGAATATATGGTGTGGGAGGCAAGTTGTTAGAAGCAGTGAAAAGTTTTTATCGAGGATGTAAGGCATGTGTACGTGTAGGAAGAGAGGAAAGTGATTGGTTCTCAGTGAATGTAGGTTTGCGGCAGGGGTGTGTGATGTCTCCATGGTTGTTTAATTTGTTTATGGATGGGGTTGTTAGGGAGGTAAATGCAAGAGTCTTGGAAAGAGGGGCAAGTATGAAGTCTGTTGGGGATGAGAGAGCTTGGGAAGTGAGTCAGTTGTTGTTCGCTGATGATACAGCGCTGGTGGCGGATTCATGTGAGAAACTGCAGAAGCTGGTGACGGAGTTTGGTAAAGTGTGTGGAAGAAGAAAGTTAAGAGTAAATGTGAATAAGAGCAAGGTTATTAGGTACAGTAGGGTTGAGGGTCAAGTCAATTGGGAGGTGAGTTTGAATGGTGAAAAACTGGAGGAAGTGAAGTGTTTTAGATATCTGGGAGTGGATCTGTCAGCGGATGGAACCATGGAAGCGGAAGTGGATCATAGGGTGGGGGAGGGGGCGAAAATTTTGGGAGCCTTGAAAAATGTGTGGAAGTCGAGAACATTATCCCGGAAAGCAAAAATGGGTATGTTTGAAGGAATAGTAGTTCCAACAATGTTGTATGGTTGCGAGGCGTGGGCTATGGATAGAGTTGTGCGCAGGAGGATGGATGTGCTGGAAATGAGATGTTTGAGGACAATGTGTGGTGTGAGGTGGTTTGATCGAGTAAGTAACGTAAGGGTAAGAGAGATGTGTGGAAATAAAAAGAGCGTGGTTGAGAGAGCAGAAGAGGGTGTTTTAAAGTGGTTTGGGCACATGGAGAGAATGAGTGAGGAAAGATTGACCAAGAGGATATATGTGTCGGAGGTGGAGGGAACGAGGAGAAGAGGGAGACCAAATTGGAGGTGGAAAGATGGAGTGAAAAAGATTTTGCGTGATCGGGGCCTGAACATGCAGGAGGGTGAAAGGAGGGCAAGGAATAGAGTGAATTGGAGCGATGTGGTATACAGGGGTTGACGTGCTGTCAGTGGATTGAATCAAGGCATGTGAAGCGTCCGGGGAAACCATGGAAAGCTGTGTAGGTATGTATATTTGTGTGTGTGGACGTGTGTATGTACATGTGTATGGGGGGGGTTGGGCCAATTCTTTCGTCTGTTTCCTTCCGCTACCTCGCAAACGCGGGAGACAGCGACAAAGTATAAAAAAAAAAAAAAAAAAAAAAAAAAAAAAAAAATATATATATATATATATATATATATATATATATTGGAAAGGATCACAATTTTGCGCGTGATCAAGATATTCCTATGAGTCCACAGGGAAAATGAAACACGATAAGTCTCCAAGTGCACTTTCGTGTAATAATCACATAATCAGGGGAGACACAAGAGAGAAATTTAAATCAGGTGATATACATCGAAGAGACGAAGCTAGAACGCCATTTGGTAAACATGCGATTGTCCAAGACATACAATGAGCGTTCATAAACTTATCATTTTACAAATTTTATGAACAATAGATATCTAATTTGTATAGACCATCACTGATATTAAGATTATAACTCTTTGTGTATCTAATGATAGAAGATTCAATGATATTTCTCTTGGTAATAGAGTTAGAGTTGATAACTGAGATGGCATTACTCCAGTCAACACAATGATCATAGTTTTTAACGTGATTAAACAAGGCATTTGATTCTTGTCCCGTTCTTATACTATATTTATGTTGCTTAAGTCTAACAGAAAGATCCTTACCAGTCTGCCCAACATAGAATTTATCATAGTTTCCACATGGCTCTTTATAGATGCATCCAAGAGAATTATCTGGTGAATTCCTGATTAAGATATTTTTTATAGTATTATTGTTGCTGAAGGCAACATATACATTAAGGATTCAAGCAACATGGGAATTAAAGTGAAATTATTATCAAAAGGGAGAACTAAAAGATTCTGGATGTCATTGGGAGGTTTGGGCTCAACTCAATGAAATGATTTCCTTGCTAACTTAAGGGATTTATCAATGAAAGATCCCCCGAACGCGCGCGAGGTAGCGCAAGGAAAAGACATCAAAGGCCACATTCGTTCACACTCAGTCTCTAGCTGTCATGTATAATGCACCGAAACCACAGCTCCCTTTCCACATCCAGGCCCCACAGAACTTTCCATGGTTTACCCTAGACGCTTCACATGCCTTGGTTTAATCCATTGACAGCACGTCGACCCCGGTATACCACATCGTTCCAATTCACTCAATTCCTTGTACGCCTTTCACCCTTCTGCATGTTCAGGCCCCGATCGCTCAAAATCTTTTTCACTCCATCCTTCCACCTCCAATTTGGTCTCCGACTTCTCGTTTCCTCCACCTCTGACACAGGTATCCTCTTCATCAATCTTTCCTCACTCATTCTCACCATGTGGCCAAACAATTTCAATACACCCTCTTCCACTCTCTCAACCACATTCTTTTATTACCACACATTTCTTTTACCCTTTCATTGCTTACTCGATCAAACCACCTCACTCCACATATTGTCCTAAAACATCTCATTTCCAACACATCCACCCTCCTCCGCACAACCGTATTTATAGTCCACGCCTCGCAACCATATAACATAGTTGGAACCATTTTTAGCCATTTTTGATTTCTGAGATAATGTTCTCCCTTTCCACACATTTTTCAACGCCACCAAAACCTTCGCACCCTCTCCCACCCTGTGACTCAGTTCCGCTTCCATGGTTCAATCCGCTGCCAAATCCACTCTCAAACATCTAGAACACTTCACTTCCTCCAGTTTTTCTACATTCAAACTTACCTCCCAGTTGACTTGTCCCTCACCCCTACGGTACCTAATAACCTTGCTCTTATTCACATTTACTCTCAGCTTTCTTCTTTCACACACTTTACCAAACTCAGTAACCAGCTTCTGTAGTTTCTCAGCCACCAGCGCTGTATCATTAGCGAACAACTGACACACTTCCCAAGCTCTCTCATCCACAACAGACTACATACTTGCCCCTCTCTCCAAAACTCTTGCATTCACCTCCTCAACAACCCCATACATAAACAAATTGAACAACCATGGAGACATCACGCACCCCTGCTGCAAACCGACATTCACTGAGAACCAATCACTTTCCCCTCTTCCTACTCGTACACATGTCTTACATCCTCGATAAAAACTTTTCACTGCTTCTAGCATCTTGCCTCCCACACCATATACTCTTAATACCTTCCAAAGCGCATCTCCGTCAACTTTATCGTATGCCTTCTCCAGATCCATAAATGCTACATACAAATCCCTTTGTTTTTCTAAGTATTTCTCACATACATTCTTCAAAGCAAACACCTGATCTACACATCCTCTACCACTTCTGAAACCACAATGCTCTTCCCCAATCTGATGTTCTGTATATGCCTTCACCCTCTTAATCAATACCCTCCCATATAATTTCCCAGGAATACTCAACAAATTTATACCTCTGTAATTTGAAACACTCACCTTTATCCCCTTTGCCTTTGTACAATGGCACTATCCATGCATTCTGCCAACCCCAGACACTTTACCATGAGCCATACATACAGTGAATATCCTCACTAACTAGTCAACAACACAGTCACCCTCTTTTTTTAATAAATTTCACTGCAATGCCATCCAAACCCGCCGCCTTGCCCGCTTTCATCTTCCTCAAAGCTTTCACTACCTCTCCTCTGTTTACCAAATCATTCTCATTTATCTATTTATATATATATATATATATATATATATATATATATATATATATATATATATATATATATATATATATATATATATATATATATATATATATATATATATATATATATATATATAAGGGGTAAAGGGTAAAGGGGAAGAGTGGTTTGGGAATGTCTTGGGAGTAAAGTCAGGGGTTAGTGAGAGGACAAGAGCAAGGGAAGGAGTAGCACTACTCCTGAAACAGGAGTTGTGGAAGTATGTGATAGAATGTAAGAAAGTAAATTCTCGATTAATATGAGGAAAACTGAAAGTTGATGGAGAGAGATGGGTGATTATTGGTGCATATGCACCTGGGCATGAGAAGAAAAATCATGAGAGGCAAGTGTTTTGGGAGCAGCTGAATGAGTGTGTTAGTGGTTTTGATGCACGAGACCTGGTTATAGTGTTAGGTGATTTGAATGCAAAGGTGAGTAATGTGGCAGTTGAGGGAATAATTGGTATACATGGGGTGTTCAGTGTTGTAAATGGAAATGGTGAAGAGCTTGTAAATTTATGTGCTGAGAAAGGACTGATGATTGGGAATACCTGGTTTAAAAAGCGAGATATACATAAGTATACTTATGTAAGTAGGAGAGATGGCCAGAGAGCGTTATTGGATTACGTGTTAATTGACAGGCGCGCGAAAGAGAGACTTTTGGATGTTAATGTGCTGAGAGGTGCAACTGGAGGGATGTCTGATCATTATCTTGTGGAGGCAAAGGTGAAGATTTGTATGGGTTTTCAGAAAAGAAGAGAGAATGTTGGGGTGAAGAGGGTGGTGAGAGTAAGTGAGCTTGGGAAGGAGACTTGTGTGAGGAAGTACCAGGAGAGACTGAGTACAGAATGGAAAAAGGTGAGAACAATGGAAGTAAGGGGAGTGGGGGAGGAATGGGATGTATTTAGGGAATCAGTGATGGATTGCGCAAAAGATGCTTGTGGCATGAGAAGAGTGGGAGGTGGGTTGATTAGAAAGGGTAGTGAGTGGTGGGATGAAGAAGTAAGAGTATTAGTGAAAGAGAAGAGAGAGGCATTTGGACGATTTTTGCAGGGAAAAATGCAATTGAGTGGGAGACGTATAAAAGAAAGAGACAGGAGGTCAAGAGAAAGGTGCAAGAGGTGAAAAAAAGGGCAAATGAGAGTTGGGGTGAGAGAGTATCATTAAATTTTAGGGAGAATAAAAAGATGTTCTGGAAGGAGGTAAATAAAGTGCGTAAGACAAGGGAGCAAATGGGAACTTCAGTGAAGGGCCCAAATGGGGAGGTGATAACAAGTAGTGGTGATGTGAGAAGGAGATGGAGTGAGTATTTTGAAGGTTTGTTGAATGTGTTTGATGATATAGTGGCAGATATAGGGTGTTTTGGTCGAGGTGGTGTGCAAAGTGCGAGGGTTAGGGAAAATGATTTGGTAAACAGAGAAGAGGTAGTAAAAGCTTTGCGGAAGATGAAAGCCGGCAAGGCAGCAGGTTTGGATGGTATTGCAGTGGAATTTATTAAAAAAGGGGGTGACTGTATTGTTGACTGGTTGGTAAGGTTATTTAATGTATGTATGACTCATGGTGAGGTGCCTGAGGATTGGCGGAATGCGTGCATAGTGCCATTGTACAAAGGCAAAGGGGATAAGATTGAGTGCTCAAATTACAGAGGTATAAGTTTGTTGAGTATTCCTGGCAAATTATATTGGAGGGTATTGATTGAGAGGGTGAAGGCATGTACGGAGAATCCAATTGGGGAAGAGCAGTGTGGTTTCAGAAGTGGTAGAGGATGTGTGGATCAGGTGTTTGCTTTGAAGAATGTATGTGAGAAATACTTAGAAAAGCAAATGGATTTGTATGTAGCATTTATGGATCTGGAGAAGGCATATGATAGAGTTAATAGAGATGCTCTGTGGAAGGTATTAAGAATATATGGTGTGGGAGGCAAGTTTTAGAAGCAGTGAAAAGTTTTTATCGAGGATGTAAGGCATGTGTAAGTGTAGGAAGAGAGGAAAGTGATTGGTTCTCAGTGAATGTAGGTTTGCGGCAGGGGTGTGTGATGTCTCCATGGTTGTTTAATTTGTTTATGGATGGGGTTGTTAGGGAGGTGAATGCAAGAGTTTTGGAAAGAGGGGTAAGTATGAAGTCTGTTGGGGATGAGAGAGCTTGGGAAGTGAGTCAGTTGTTGTTCGCTGATGATACAGCGCTGGTGGCTGATTCATGTGAGAAACTGCAGAAGCTGGTGACTGAGTTTGGTAAAGTGTGTGGAAGAAGAAAGTTGAGAGTAAATGTGAATAAGAGCAAGGTTATTAGGTACAGTAGGGGTGAGGGTCAAGTCAATTGGGAGGTGAGTTTGAATGGAGAAAAACTGGAGGAAGTGAAGTGTTTTAGATATCTGGGAGTGGATCTGTCAGCGGATGGAACCATGGAAGCGGAAGTGGATCATAGGGTGGGGGAGGGGGCGAAAATTTTGGGAGCCTTGAAAAATGTGTGGAAGTCGAGAACATTATCTCGGAAAGCAAAAATGGGTATGTTTGAGGGAATAGTGGTTCCAACAATGTTGTATGGTTGCGAGGCGTGGGCTATGGATAGAGATGTGCGCAGGAGGATGGATGTGCTGGAAATGAGATGCTTGAGGACAATGTGTGGTGTGAGGTGGTTTGATCGAGTAAGTAACGTAAGGGTAAGAGAGATGTGTGGAAATAAAAAGAGCGTGGTTGAGAGAGCAGAAGAGGGTGTTTTGGGATGGTTTGGGCACATGGAGAGAATGAGTGAGGAGAGATTAACCAAGAGGATATATGTGTCGGAGGTGGAGGGAACGAGGAGAAGAGGGAGACCAAATTGGAGGTGGAAAGATGGAGTGAAAAAGATTTTGTGTGATCGGGGCCTGAACATGCAGGAGGGTGAAAGGAGGGCAAGAAATAGAGTGAATTGGAGTCATGTGGTATACAGGGGTTGACGTGCTGTCAGTGGATTGAAGCAAGGCGTGTGAAGCGTCTGGGGTAAACCATGGAAAGCTGTGTAGGTATGTATATTTGCGTGTGTGGACGTGTGTATGTACATGTGTATGGGGGGGGGGGGGTTGGGCCATTTCTTTCGTCTGTTTCCTTGCGCTACCTCGCAAACGCGGGAGACAGCGACAAAGTATAAAAAAAAAAAAAAAAAAAAAATATACATTTATTTATTTATTTTGCTATGTCGCTGTCTCCCGCGTTTGCGAGGTAGCGCAAGGAAACAGACGAAAGAAATGGCCCAACCCACCCCCATACACATGTATATACATACACGTCCACACACGCAAAATACATACCTATACATCTCAATGTACACATATATATACACACACAGACACATACATATATACCCATGCACACAATACACACTGTCTGCCTTTATTCATTCCCATCGCCACCTCGCCACACATGGAATACCATCCCCCTCCCCCCTCATGTGTGCGAGGCAGCGCTAGGAAAAGACAACAAAGGCCACATTCGTTCACACTCAGTCTCTAGATGTCATGCAATAATGCCCGAAACCACAGCTCCCTTTCCACATCCAGGCCCCACACAACTTTCCATGGTTTACCCCAGACGCTTCACATGCCCTGATTCAATCCACTGACATCACGTCAACCCCTGTACACCACATTGATCCAATTCACTCTATTCCTTGCCCGCCTTTCACCCTCCTGCATGTTCAGGCCCCGATCACTCAAAATCGTTTTCACTCCATCTTTCCACCTCCAATTTGGTCTCCCACTTCTCCTCGTTCCCTCCACCTCCGACACATATATCCTCTTGGTCAATCATTCCTCACTCATTCTCTCCATGTGCCCAAACCACTTCAAAACACCCTCTTCTGCTCTCTCAACCACGCTCTTTTTATTTCCATACATCTATGTTACCCTTTCATTACTTACTCGATCAAACCACCTCACACCACACATTGTCCTCAAACATCTAATTTCCAGCACATCCACCCTCCTGCGCACAACTCTATCCATAGCCCACGCCTCACAACCATACAACATTGTTGGAACCACTATTCCTTCAAACATACCCATTTTTGCTTTCCGAGATAATGTTCTCGACTTCCACACATTCTTCAAGGCTCCCAGGATTTTCGCCCCTCCCCCACCCTATGATTCACTTCCGCTTCCATGGTTCCATCCGCTGCCAGATCCACTCCCAGATATCTAAAACACTTTACTTCCTCCATATATAATGCTTCGTCGCTGTTTCCCGCGTTAGCGAGGTAGTGCAAGGAAACAGACGAAAGAATGGCCCAACCCACCCACATACACATGTATATACATACACGTCCACACACGCACATATAAATACCTATTCATTTCAACGCATACATCTATATACATACACAGACATATACATATATACACATGTACATAATTCATACTTGCTGCCTTTATTCATTCCTGTCGCCATCCCGCCACACATGAAATGACAACCCCCTCCCCGGCACGCGCGCGGGGTAGCGCTAGGAAAAGCCACTTTCGTTCACACTCAGTCTCTAGCTGTCGTGTATGATGCACCGAAACCACAGCTCCCTTTTCACATCCAGGCCCAACAAAACTCTCCATGGTTTACCATTAGACGCTTCACATGCCCTGGTTCAATCTATTGATGGATGGATGAATGGATGGATGGATACATATTTTTTTTAACACTATTCGCCATCTCAAGCATTAGCGAGGCAGGGTTAAGAACAGAGGACTGAGCCTTTGAGGGAAATCCTCACTTGGCCCCCTTCTCTGTTCCTTCTTTTGGAAAATTAAAAACGAGAGGGGAGGATTTCCAGCCCCCGCTCCCTCCCCTTTTAGTCGCCTTCTACGACACGCAGGGAATACGTGGGAGGTATTCTTTCTCCCCTATCCCCAAGGATATATACATATCATCATTATTATTATTATCATCATAATTTGTCGCTGTCTCCCGCGTTAGCGAGGTATATGTGTGTGTGTGTGTGTGTGTGTGTGTGTGTGTGTGCTTTTTGACGCTCACGTGTGAGATCACAATGTAGGGTACATAACTTCACCTAAGGAAGGCATGAACGCTCACACTGTGGTCAGTGAAGTGTTTGTTATATCCTTTTCAAGGTGTTTATAATTCCTCACTTGATGTCCATGAAAGAGCTGCAATTATTGCATGTTGTTAAGGAAATATTTCAACAATTCCCGCTAAAAACTTCAAACTTTCCTGTAGGTTTCATTGTCAACCATAGATGGCACTGCAGACATGTAAACATTAGTGGTTGGAACTTGGTGCTCAGGATAGGAATGTGTTTCTTGTGCTCAGCTAAACAGTGTGTGAGAAACGTTACGGCATCTCCCTATCCTTGATTGCAAGCAGTCTCCAAGCACGCCCCCAGTTTTCAGTAAGTGCCGCTTTTATGTAAGAATTTATCAAAGGACATACGACCTGTTGTAGAAGTCGTCGTAGTTGCACTAGCTGTCAGCATATATTTTTAGATCAGTTGAGTATATTGATAGTAATACGTAATTTTTGGTATTATACGTAACCAGACACGAAGGCACTGTTTCCATTTCAACTACAGGGTAGTGACCAAGTTACTGGATTATTGATTAGAGTGGCGAGTTTTAGTTGAAGAATTTGGGAGAGTTTTTTTTCTAGGCTTGTAGGAGAGTGATGAACAGCAAAAAGTTAGAAGTAAAACTAGAAAATTATGAGAGTAATTGATTGTAGGAAGTTAGTCATACATATATCTTAAATGAACAGCTTCTAAAGTAGCATGTGTTGATTATACCATTTGAGATGTTAGATACAACTAGAATAGCTTTGTATAATCTCTGGGATTTCTTCAATCTATCGTAGAATCACAGGTTATTACTACAAGTTTATTATAAAATGGAAACTGTTATGTAACGTTACGTAAGGTGTGTAACATTTACGTTTGTTTCCCATAGATGTAGAAAGATATCGTTTTCTGCCACGCAACCAGGTCATAGAAAATGAAGTTTTGATTATTTGGGACTAAACAGTATTTGTACAAATTCTAGCTTCACTTTAGTTTAGTAAAGCGTTCATTTTAATGTCACTAATGACAACAAATGAAGTATAAGTACGTGTAATTATTCCCAGTGTGGTTTTCATAATACTATAGGCAAAAATAACAATAAGAGAGTCCAAAAAGCAATTGAACTAGATACAGACTGAGTATGGTGACTGGCACCAATGAAGAAAAATGAAAATTGATCACATAAATATTAAGATCACCTGCACTTAACATGTTTTATAAAAACAATTTTACATGTTTTGCATACATAACTTGTGTTTTCTATCCAACAAAAGAAGATAAACATATCTTAATTCTCTTGCACCTAAAATGTCCATTCTTCTAATTCTTCTATGGTAAAATAATCATCGCAAAAACACTTAGACAAAGGTTGTTTTTCATTAGGATTAGATATGGAATTAATTACCAATACGAGTGCTTCATGAACTGTTATCATTTGGGAGGAAGCGGTTTACTACATTTTAAATAACCCACACATCCGAGCCCAGTACAATACACTACACCCGGGCCGACCTGTGCCAGTAATGGTACCTTGAGCTCAAACACTTGACCAATGTCAGTAGCGGCACGTGTGCTAACCCTACCTATATCAAAAACGTCTGTTATGAATACATATTGCCCTCAGTTCACCTCTGGAACTTGCAATATAGTGTTATGGTATCTCCCCATGTTCCTGTACATGTATCCTCGTATCCCATAGCTCACGCCATTATCTTGTCATATTGTCCAAATATGTGTATCATTTTTTAGTGAACTCTCCATATATATGAAGTATGACCCATTCTTTACCGTGGTTGAATGTAAGCTACTTCTGTAACTTGCCTCGTACTAACCCATATTTATATAACTATATATGCTCAAGTTTGTTGGGTGTCTATAATGTCTTGCTCGCGTCACATCATGGGACCTGGTAAATATTATGATTAAACCACTAATGGGAGGTGTGCTGCTGCCTGTCTCGTTCGAGATGAAATAGCGTCACTGTAGTCTAACTGTAAATTTCCGGTTTAGTCACTCCCTATTGTAAGAAATTATCACCATTAAAGACATTTCAGTATGTCAACAAGTAAGATTACGTTCATTGTGTGTATCTGTCCCCATGCAAGAAGTGGAGGAGCCCCGCCAATTAGTAAATCGTGAGCAACAGCAATATGAGTGCTTGCCATCAAATGGCTCTGGGTGCCTCTCATTAACTGTTTGTATTGTCAGATACTAGAATAAAGGCGAATCCATCAAACATTTTACTTAAATCATCAGTGAGTATGTTAATATAAATTTCCACTGAAACCACAGTAATTTAACTCTGCAAACAGCATGCTCAGGTAGTATCAATGAATGGCAGGTGGTGTGGACGCGGTTGATGCTACCACGGAAGGTGTGATGGAGGAGTGGTGGACGCGAGAGTGGCTAAGACACACCTCTGCCATCCTCACAGCCGTGTCAGCGGTTCTCCTGGCCGGAAAGGTGGTCTCTAACTGGAGGCAGAGGAGGCTAAGGTAATAAGATCTCTTGTACATGATTTGATTTATTGATTAATTGGTGAGTCATACAGAAAATTGATGAACATGATTTGAATTTTTTGTTGTACATCTCCCCGCAAGTCTTGTCAGAATATGGTCTTGGTGAGATTACGTCACACAGGAGCCGCTTGTGAAATTAGTACAGCAGGATACTACAACAGGTCACTAATCAGCAATTAGTGATAACTCTTTATTTGTGAAAATAAAAGCCAGCAACTCTGAATATTGCTCCTCCAGCCTGGAAACATCTTTCTTATATCTAGCTGGTCATTTTAAGGTAAGCTTGTCGCGTGATAAGAGAAAGCTTTTTCATAAATTATGAGTTGTTACATTATACAGCAGTTATTTCACTGTCATGCTGAAAGTCTGTGTTGCTGTACTGATGATTGGTTGGATGGGCTTGAAGCCGATAAGCCATTATGGCCGTCAACGTCAAGCTGCATCCACCAAACGAAAAATCTTTTTCACCTTCTTTAGATCATAAGGATATTTAAGAGTAATTCTACAATCGTATAAACTCTCATTACGCATGAAGCCACAGTGAACAAATTCACAACACTAAAAGCCTCCCATCAAGCCCTCATTATCTTGTTAAGGTGGAATTCTAAACGCTTAGGCTGATTTAACGATATCGTATAACAGCTGATTAGGCTTAGTTATAATATGAACGAATAGTCAGTATATTGGTTTCGTTTATGTTAACGGATGATAGGTAACTAAGGGCTAATGACAGGCATAAGGATCTTTTGCAGTTTCAGAATGTAAGTAAATACGTGTTATGTACTCTGTAAGTCCACGGTGTTTCCAGTGTCTGGAGTTTCTCCTTGGCTCCTTGTCTTGGTGCTGCATATGAGAGACTATACTGTTGCCGGCGCTACTGTCGTCCTCAGACACAACCATGGGCGAATAACAAGTCTTGTAGCCTGTACCTTTCACGTCTTATCACACTAACTGCTCACAAGAGAACGCAAATAGTTGTTTGATACTTCCATCCTCACAGAAAATCACTTGTCTTCTTAGCATCTGAGGCTATGCGGCTGAAACCAACTCAAAATACAGTTTTCCTCAACTCTGAAATTGTTACTGTTTATAGCAGATTCTAGTGACAATACTTCAGTAATTGCTAATACATACAGTTTAGCAGTTTGACGTATTCATTATTGCAAAAATATCCTTCTGTTACTTGTCACTTTCTCCCAACACAAAATAAGTTATCACAAGCAAAAGTGTGCGAAAAAATTTGTGATATTAAAACTGAATTACAGAAGTTGAATTACTCCAGCAGGTAATCTAACAACTTCATTAGGTCCATCTTAACCAATCGTCTGTTGCCAGTGTGTTGCCTTTCTCAGCGTAGAGACGGTGATAGATCTGACATAACTTACATGACCTAGGCATCTTTTTTTTAAGTTGCTTGGTTGTTTGGGCTTTAGTCTTATCAGTTGCCAGGGTAATTACGGAAGCAACATCCACCTTCTTCGTGTGTTAAAATAATTCTAAGACCCTACACGTTCTCGCTATGCATGTGGCCCATCTTCATTTAAGAGCTGATCATGTTTGTAAAATATGACGTTTGTATATGATACAATGTTACGGTACTTTTGATTTACAAGTGTTCACTTTAGAATTACATAAAACACCAAACAGACACGCATGAATATGATTACTGGCAGGATCCCATTAGAACCAGCTTACCCTACCAACAGTTTTCAAGTTAGACGCAGCAATTTTTTTCTTTTTTTACATTTTTGGTGTCTCCACGTTTGCACAATATTTCCTGCTATAGTAAACTGTTTCACCTTGAGCATTGTAAAACAATTTGGGAAAAGAAATACTCTTATGTAACTTAAAATTTTAAACGGAAAATCTAGAAACTAGCAACTGTGTGTAGATGTCCTGAATTTTTGCCATGAAACTAGCAAGGAAATTAGCATCCCAGATTTTAAGGCGAGCCATGGTTGGTGATGGAGAACGAAAATATCACAGCGTCTTCCACAAAAATTTGATGACAAGGTAAATATTTTTCATGTGTGAAGCTAAAAGCTGCTCCTATCCCTTCCCTTCATGCACGGATTTCAACCTAACGAAATTGACCCACGTATAGGTTGACCCCCCTAATTTCTTGCCTAAAGATTTAGTCTTAAAAACTCTAACTATACACGAGCATGTACGGTATTTTATGAAAAAGAAAAAATGGTTCGAACATAACGTGATCATCTGTTTCTTACGCCTGGGTCGCACTGCTGTTTTGTAAATACATTTGAACTCTGCTGTCACCAAACTAATTTGCTTACCCTTTGATGATTAATTGTACGGGGCCTTGACAAGACTTCAACATGACGTTTCACCTTCCCTTAAAGAGCAGCAGACGATATTTTCTATGTGAAGCCATTCCCGAGCAATTGGAGATGATGTCAATAGGAGCCCAGCCATTGAAGTATTAACAAGTTGAAGTACAATATGCAGCAGGTGATTTACAGGTCGACCGCTCGCCAAGTAGACAAATGCAAGTAGAGTATGACATATATAAACACAAGTTCTTCATTGGAATGTACCGGCTGATGTAGCTAGTGCTAAGGATGTTTGTTTACCACCAGGCAGGAGTGGGAGAGCATCGGCCATGACGTGGTGCTACTACACCAGTTCCGACGAGGAAAGTACTGCCCAAACCTCGGCCCGTACGCCCTTAAGGTGGAAACCTTCCTCAGAATGGCTGCCATAAAGTATAAGGCAAGTGATGAAGTTTCGGTATGTTAAAATGTAACAAAACATGTCTCTTTCTTACTATGTGATTCCCCTCTATGGGTTTCCTGTGCTAGTCACGAAGTTGGCAATGTCCACCGGTTAGGACCGTAGGTATAGAAGTGTGATGTGTGTATGTCTTTGTGAGGTAAGTGTACGACGAATGAGGAGTAAGCGTTTAGTGTCTTCAGAATGGAAGTTGCGTCTAAGGCATGAAGGGGTCTTGTGGTTTGTTGAATCGGCGTTTCCAGTGTTGTAGAAATGGATAGTGTTCCGAACGCAGATGAGAAAGTTTGACTTGCACATATCCCTGGAGTTTAGTTGTAGTTGGTTGAATGTTTGATAGAGTGAGAATTAGGACTTGGAAAAGCGTTTGTTTACTGCTTATTGAGTCGTTAGTGTGTGTGTTTTGTCAATGTCGTGTTTGCTGGGGTAGTGGGGACTGTGAGTTTAGGATGCTGAAGTTCTGAGGAGGGCTGTTTTTTCTTTTTTCCTGTTTCTGTTTGAAGGTAGGTGTTGGAGAGATATGGGATGGCTTGGATGGAAGTGATTAATTACTGTGCTGAAAAGGCCCTGAGCATGTGGGAGTATTATGCATTGTGTTATTATATTCGTGTAATGCTTTTATTTATGTGTTTTGTACAAATATATTGATAATACTGGTAAACAAAGATTTTGTCCCATGGAAAAAATTTATGTATTTTTGTACGCTGAATGTTTTGTTCCAGCATATTGGCACATCATTACGTAAAGTATATATGTATCAGTACTCTACAGAGCATTTGAAACAAAAAGTTTAACAAACAGTTATTTTCATTGTTTGTGAAGTGCAATATCTTCATGAAAGCACAAGCATTGATAAATGACTCACCAGGGGCCTTCAGAAACACGACTGTAAATGTTGGGACATTCAGACAGTGCCCACTTCAGAGTAGCAGTTCTCTCTCAGTTCCAGGCTAGAACTTGGTGTGTGAACAGTGTCTTTTCCACTGTGTTGAAAGATTGTGCTTTTGTTTATTCAAGTGTTGTGCTGATACCCCATCCACCATTATAATCTCGAGAAACTGTAAAAGTCCGAATTCTCATTGCTACATCTGCAGTGAATTGACATTCATATCGCAAAAACGCTTTCACACCCCTCATTAAGAAAATGCTATGAGCATTACTTTCGTTGTAAATTGGATGATCAGGATGAAATTGGGCCCTCATATTTGTTGTCTTATGTCAGGCCTCTCACAGCATGAGCATAAGGTTCACGCCGTTTGCCTTTTGCCATTTTTATGGTTTGGAGAGAACCCAAGGATCACACTTCGGATTGCCATATCTGCGTCATAAATATAAACGGTAAAACATCAAAATCCAAGCATACTGTTGAATATCCTAATTTACCATCTACTAATGGGCCAATACTTCTCAGTCAGAAATTACCCTTGACAGAGCCTTCAAGAAACGTTGCACTTAGTGTCGATGAGTCTGGTATTAAGAAAGTAGACCAAGGAGAGGACAATATGGTTCCAACATCTGAAGCTGTTCTTCAAGTGAACCATAATTGCTGAGCCAGATCTTAATGATCTCGTCTGCGATTTAAATTGTTCTAAGAAGCAAGCCAAACTTTCGGGTTCCAGGTTAAAGGGCTGAAATCTTCTCCAGAATGAAACTAAAGTTTGTTGTTATCTTGATCGCCATGTTGTTTTCAAAAGAATTTTTCTCCCTTGAAAATGGTCTAGTGTTTTGCAATGATGTTCGTTCTGTTATAGAGGCACTTGGCCACGAATATAACACAGATGAGCGGCGCTTGTTTATTAAAGTAAGCTTGAAAACGGTTTTACTCCACAACGGAAATAAGTTCCCCTCCGTTCCTCTGGCTCACGCAGCTAACATGAAGGAACCGTATGATAACATGAAGCTTCTTTTGGAAAAAATTAAGTATGAGGACTTTAAGTGGAATGTATATGGTAACCCAAAGATTGTGGCACTTTTACTCGGAATGCAACTTGATTACACGAAGTTCTGTTCCTTCTGTGAGTGGGATAGCCGGGACAACAAAAATTATGTAAAGAAAGTGTGGCCAAAACGAACATTACTAACTCAATGGAAGAGGAATGTCATCAGTCCTCGTGTTGATCATGATAAAATTTATCTGCTTCCATTGCACATTAAGCTTGGGTTGATGAAGAACTTCGTCAAAGGTATGGATAAAACTGGCCATGGATTCACATATTTGAGGAATAAATTCCCCGGAATCAGTGATGCAAAAATCAAGGAGGGTAATTTTATAGGACCGCAGATCAGAGAACTACTTCGAGATGAAATTTCGATGAAGAAGTAAATGAAGTTGAAAAAAACCATGGCTGCCATTTAAGAGAGTTTGTAAAGATTTTTGGGGGAATCACAGATCGGAAAACTACTGTGATGTAAAAGATATGTTGACTTTGTATAAAGTCATGAGGTGCAATACGAGTAAAATTCCACTTTTTGGCCTAGCACTTATACTTTTTCCCAGAAAATCTTGGGTTAGTCGGTGATGAGCGCGGCGAAAGATTTCACCAGGACATTTTGAACATGGAAAAGCTCTACCATGGAAAGTGGCCCCTCTATTTTGGCAGATTATTGCTAAACACTAAGGAAGGATGTTCCTGAGGCCAAATGTTGCCGAAAATCGTGCACTTCTACATTTTAGAGGTAAGTTTTTAAATGTAATACCAGCCTTATGTATGAATGAGCAATATACATTAATTTTGAAAATCATTTGTTCTGTCACTTAAAACCATGCCTGATTGAAAAAAGAAAATCTAAAGACAGATTCGAATTCAGCGTGAAAAGTACTATAAGGTCCACCTATTTTATTTCGTGGGACAAAAAAGAACTTACGATTTTGTTAACAAGTGAATGTATTGTATTCTCTGCGGTTTGTTCAGTGTTATTTGTTTCTGTCAGTTGCTTGGTAAGGCTCCAACTACCTATGAGATTGTTCGTATGTTGTTTACATGTAGTCTGCACTACCAGCCGGGTTAGGATGGCACAAGGTTCTAAGCTAGACCGACAGTGGCACCCTGACTAGCATGGAGAGAGGTCGCTGACCCTGACTATCATGGGATGAGGATCACTTGTGACCTACATAGTAGATCCAACTAGAACTTACCATTTATGTGATCTTGATCAGTGCTATACAGATTGGTAAGATTGTTATTGGAAGTATTTTTGTTTCATTTTGCAAGTGCTGATTGTTTGTGGTCACCTAGGCAGCTGGTGATTGCTGTAAGAGCCTTGTTTTATGTGGTTTGCCATTTCGTTGTGTTACCTCTTGACAGGGTGGATGACCAGGAGGTTAAGGTGTATATCAGGGCGGAGCAAATGAAGTAGCCATTTCTAGAGAATACTAGGGAAATTTTTTTCCTCGCCCGGGATTGGTGCTGGTAAATGCTCTTAAGGTTAATTTCTCTAAGCCCAGTGTTTTGATATTTGTAGTGGGGGGTAATGTCATTTATGTGTCGTGTGTAATACATACCCAGTATAGTTGTTCTGTTGACTGGAAGTGGTTGAGTATGCAGGGTTATGGGAGTGAGCAGGTTAGATTCGTCTTTTTGGTGTTGAGAATGACGGTAGATTTCTTTGGAGATATAGACATTCTGTTTTGCGTGAGCCAGGTGTGAGGTAATATATCATGTTAGGCGTTGCTTGATGATTACTATGGTGTGATGATTATGTGGTCATCACAGAATGAAAGAACTTTACAATATGGTCTGCAGGAAGAGATGGAAGGTCATGAAAGAAAATACTGGAGAAATTTGAATAAAGTACTGCTCCATGGGGCAACCTGCTGTAGACTTTTAGGGTTTTGGAGGTAAAGGCTTTATGAGTGTCAGGTGGACAGTTATGAATAATATATATATATATATATATATATATATATATATATATATATATATATATATATATATATATATATATATGGTAAACAGAGAAGACGTAGTAAAAGCTTTGCGAAAGATGAAAGCCGGCAAGGAAGCGGCTTTGGATAGTATTGCATTGGAATTTATTAAAAAAGGGAGTGACTGTATTGTTGACTGGTTGGTAAGGTTATTTGATATATGTATGACACATGGTGAGGTGCCTGAGGATTGGCTGAATGCTTGCATAGTGCCATTATACAAAGGCAAAGGGGATAAAAGTGAGTGCTCAAATTACAGAGGTATAAGTTTGTTCAGTATTCCTGGGAAATTATATGGGAGGGTATTGATTGAGGGGGTGAAGGCATGTACAGAGCATCAGATTGGGGAAGAGCAGTGTGGTTTCAGAAGTGGTAGAGGATGTGTGGATCAGGTGTTTGCCTTGAAGAATGTATGTGAGAAATACTTAGAAAAGCAAATGGATTTGTATGTAGCATTTATGGATCTGGAGAAGGCATATGATAGAGTTGATAGAGATGCTCTGTGGAAGGTATTAAGAATATATGGTGTGGGAGGCAAGTTGTTAGAAGCAGTGAAAAGTTTTTATCGAGGATGTAAGGCATGTGTACGTGTAGGAAGAGAGGAAAGTGATTGGTTCTCAGTGCGTAATTGGTTCTCAGGGGTGCGTAATGTCTCCATGGTAGTTTAATTTGATTATGGATGGGGTTGTTAGGGAGGTGAATGCAAGAGTTTTGGAGAAGAGCAAGTATGCAGTCTGTTGTGGATGGGAGAGCTTGGGAAGTGAGTCAGTTGTTCGCTGATGATACAGCGCTGGTGGCTGATTCATGTGAGAAACTGCAGAAACTGGTGACTGAGTATGGTAAAGTGTGTGAAAGAAGAAAGCCGAGAGTAAGTGTGAATAAGAGTAAGGTTATTAGGTACAATAGGGTTGAGGGACAAGTCAATTGGGAGGTAAGTTTGAACGGAGAAAAACTGGAGGAAGTGAAGTGTTTTAGATATCTGGGAGTGGATTTGGCAGCGGATAGAACCATGGAAGCGGAAGTGAGTCATAGGGTGGGGGAGGGGGCGAAAGTTCTGGGAGTGTTGAAAAATGTGTGGAAGGCGAGAACGTTATATTGGAAAGCAAAAATTGGTATGTTTGAAGGAATAGTGGTTCCGACAATGTTATATGGTTGCGAGGCGTGGGCTATAGATAGAGTTGTACTGAGGAGGGTGGATGTGGTGGAAATGAAATGTTTGAGAACATGCAGGAGGGTGAAAGGCGTGCAAGGAATAGTGAATTGGAACGATATGGTATACCGGGGTCGACGTGCTGTCAGTGGATTGAACCAGGGCATGTGAAGCGCCTGGGGTAAACCATGGAAAGTTTTGTGGGGCCTGGATGTGGAAAGGAAGGTGTGGTTCCGGTGCATTATACATGACAGCTAGAGACTGAGTGTGAACGAATGTGGCCTTTGTTGTCTTTTCCTAGTGCTACCTCGCGCACATGTTGGGGGAGAGGGTTGTCATATCATGTGTGGCGGGGTGGCGACGGGAATGAATAAGGGCAGACAGTATGAATTATGTACACGTGTGTATATGTATATGTGCGTGTGTGGACGTGTATGTATATACGTGTGTATGTGGGTGGGTTGGGCGATTCTCTTGTCTGTTTCCTTGCGCTACATGGCTAACGCGGGAGACAGCGCAGTAGAATTTATCAAAAAAGGGAATGACTGTATTGTTGACTGGTTGGTAAGGTTATTTAATGTATGTATGACTCATGGTGAGGTGCCTGAGAATTGGAGGAATGCTTGCATGGTGCCATTGTACGAAGGCAAAGGGGATAAAAGTGAGTGCTCAAATTACAGAGGTATAAGTTTGTTGAGTATTCCTGGGAAATTATATGGGACGATATTGATTGAGAGGGTGAAGGCATGCATGTACAAAGCATCAGATTGGTGAAGAGCAGTGTGGTTTCAGAAGTGGTAGAGGATGTGTGGATCAGGTGTTTGCTTTGAAGAAGGTATGTGAGAAATACTTAGAAAAGCAAATGGATTTGTATGTAGCAATTATGAATCTGGAGAAGGCATATGATAGAGTTGATAGAGATGCTCTGTGGAGTCCTATGAGTCCACGGGGAAATGAAACACGATAAGTTCCCAAGTGCACTTTTGTGTAATAATCACATCATCAGGGGAGATATAAGAAAGAAATGTCTGTTGATATACATCAACGAGACGTAGCGAGGACGTCATTTGGTAAACAAGTGACTGTCCAAGACAGACAACGAGCGTATCATAAACTTAGTATTTGGACCAGAAGGGGATTTTTCACAAATTTTTTCAACAGTAAAGCTATCCAATTTGTATAGACCTTCACTAATATTAAGGCCTATTAAGGTGTATTTGATAATAATAGACACAATGATATTTCTCGTGGTACTGGAGATTGAGTTGATAACTGAGATGGCAGTACTCCAGTCAATACAATGATCATACTTTTTAACGTGATTAAACAAGGCATTTGGTTAATTCCTGAAAATGGCGGACTCGGCAGCTTTTGACTGGTCACTGATGTGTCCCACCTGTCCTAAAACGGCATTAGGTCTACGACCAATTGGCGGGCCATCAAATAGGTGTATGGCGGTGGCATGTTATTTTGGATGTTGATAACAAGTGCTTTCTCTTTAATGTGAATGGCTTCTGATATCGAGTCTCCTCCTGTCACTGCAACTTGTAATGATTTTAGTATTATTTACTACAATCTCCCTCTTTAGTCTCGTTCCACATTCGATCATCCCTCCTCGCACCACATATTTTACTCAAACACTTCATGTCCAAAACATACACCCTCTTTCCATTTCAGTCCAAAACTCACTCTTCACACACAGCACCATCGGGACAACTGTACCATCAAGCAAACCCATTTCTCTTCTAAAACTCAGTGACCTCTCTTTCCACAAATTCATCAGTGCATCAGGACCTTTGCCCCTTCACCCTTCTGGCTCACTTCAGCTCCCGTGGTTCCATTCGCTGCTGTATCCACTCCAAGTTGTCTAAAGCACCTCACTTCCTCCAGATTCTCTCTTTTCAATCTCACACTCACACTATGCTTTTTATTTACATTTGATATCAACTTTCTCCTTTCACACTCTCTCAAAATTAGACATTAGCTTCAGCAGCTTCTCACTCGAATCTACCACCAACACCGTGTCATCAGCAAACTAAAGCTGACTCATACATCTTACCAGGCCTACTCCCACGTCAACAGACTGCATATCTGCTTCTCTCTCCGAGACCCTTGTACAAGTTCACTTCTCTCTCCACCCAGTCCATACTCAGATTGAAAACCCATGATGACATCATATTCCTGCCGCAGACCCACTTCACCTAGAGCAACTCAGCTTCCTCCCTTCTTACCTGCACACACTCCTTACTCTCTTGATAGAAATTTCTCACTGCTCCTAGAAACTATCCTCACACACCATATATTCGCAACACTTCCCTCAGAATATCTCTGTCAACCCTATCACATGCTTTCTCCAGATCCATAAACGCTATATAAACGTCTAAATATTTCTCGCACATATTCTTCAAAGCAAACTCCTGATCCACATCCTCTACCACTATCGAAGCCACTTTGTTCCTCCCTAGTCTGAAACTCTGTTCATATCACCATCCTCTCAATTACCACCCTTCCATACATCTTACCAGGCACACTCAAACTGCATTCCTATTCACTCCAGCCGCGTTGTTGCACTTCATCGTTTTAGTATTAAGTACTGTAATATTTCCGTGCAGTTTATGTGCATTACCAACTACCACGTTCCAATGATTTTGTATCATCCTTTAAGACTGTACAATTGCTACATCTTGAGTAACTTGAACAACCTCCCTAACAGGTGGACACGAAGACACCATTTGGGCCTAAAGGAAAGTGCCCTTGGATCACCATCAACGGAGAGGACGTCGCCGACTCGGAGTTCATACTTGAGTATCTCACTAAACGTTTTAACGTGAAGATCGATAACCGGTTTGGGCAGCAGAAGGCAGCCAGCCTGGAGGCCGTTAGGGTCTTGGCCGATGAACATCTCTTCTGGTGGGTGAGCCTTGGGTCGGAATGTAAAAGGCAGGATGTAGTGATTGTAGAGAAGCTGGTTGTAGTGGGGCCAGCATGGTGGCAGAGTGTCACCACCACCACCCTTAACATTACTTTTGGTCACTAATGACACCACCGCTGTCTCACCATAACCCCTCCACCAGCATTATCTTGGATGCTACCACATTTCAACACTTTCCTCCTTTGCAATTACCTTCATACACTACTATCTCCACCACCACCGCTCCACTCGCTGTCTCCACCACCACTGGTTAGGTGTATAGTATATGAGCCTATTTGCCTTCATCAATATCACTGGCTTGCAGGTTGAATTGTGTTCAGTAATTTACGTATATCATCGTTCACTGATCTGCAGTTGTATTAATGAACTGAAGATGTGTCATTAAACATCAGCTGGAAGGATTTGTTAATGATCATCATCATGCATATTTATCTTCTTAGGAACATTACATCTGAAAAACGTGCTGGTATTTCAGTATTCACTGACTTGCAAGATCGTCACATTTCGGTAACTTTCGAGTGTCATTATTTGTCGTCTCATAGGAACTGTCTTCATTGACTTTGTGTCAGTGCTCATTGCCTTTGAGCTGTGTTTATTGATACGCATCAGTTTTTAGTAGTAGTAGTATAATTATTTTCATAATTATTATTATTATTATTATTATTTTTATTATTATTATTATTATTATTATTATTATTATTATTATTATTATTATTATTATTAATATTATTATTATTATTAGTAGTAGTAGTATTATTATTGTTATTATCATCATTATTATTATTATTATTATTATTATTATTATTGTTGTTGTTGTTGTTGTTGTTGTTGTTGTTGTTGTTGTTGATGTTGTTGTTGTTATTATCATCATCATTAATATTACTGGGGAAGAGCAGTGTGGTTTCAGAAGTGGTAGAGGATGTGTGGATCAGGTGCTTGCTTTGAAGAATCTGTATGAGAAATACTTAGAAAAACAGTTGGCTGTATATGTACCATTTATGGATCTGGAGAAGGCATATGATAGGGTTGATAGATATGCTTTGTGAAAGTCTTAAGAGTTTATGGTTTATGAGGTAAACAGCTAGAAGCAGTGAAAAGTTTTTACTAAGAATGTAAGGCATGTGTACGAGTAAGAAGAGTAGAGATTGAGTGGTTGCCAGTTAAGGTCGGTTTGGGGCAGGGTGTGCGATGTCCCATGGTTGTTTAATTTGTTTATGGATGGGATGGTCAGGGAGGTAAATGCAACAAGTATGCAGTATGTTGGGGATGAGAGGGCCTGGGAAGTGAGTTATTTGTTGTTCGCCAGCGATACAGCTCTGGTGGAAGAAACTGCAGAAGATGGTGGCTGAGTTTGGAAAAGTGTGTGAAGGGAGAAATTTGAGAGTAAATGTGAATAAGAGCAAGGTTATTAGGTTGAGTAGGGTTGAGGGACTAGTTAATTGGGATGTAAGTGTGAATAGGGAAAGTGAAGTGTTTTAGATATCTGGGAGTGGAGTTAGTAACGAATGGAACCATGGAAGCGGAAATGAGTCACAGGGTGGGGGTGGGGCAAAAGTTTTAGGAGCGATGAAGAATATGTGGAAGGAGAAAACGTTATCTCGGAAAGCAAAACTGGGTATGTTTGAAGGAATAGTTGTTACAACAATATTATATGTTTGCGAGGTATGAACTATAAATAGGGTTGTACTTGGATGGATGGGTTGGAAATGTTTGATGACAATATGTGGTGTGAGGTGGTTTGGTCGAATAAGTAATGAAAGGGAAATGGAAACGCATATGTGCGTGTCTGGACGTGTATGTATATACATGTGTATTTGGGTGGGTTGCGCCATTCTTTCGTCTGTTCCCACACCACATATTCTTAATACCCTCCACAGAACATCTCTATCAACTCTATCATATGCCTTCTCCAGATCCATAAATGCTACATACAAATCCATTTGCTTTTCTAAGTATTTCTCACATACATTCTTCAAAGCGAACACCTGATCCACACATCCTCTACCACTTCTGAAACCACACTTCACTTCCCCAATCTGATGCTCTCAATCAATACCCTCCCATACAATTTCCCAGGAATACCCAACAAACTTATACCTCTGTAATTTGAGCACTCACTTTTATCCCCTTTGCCTTTGTACAATGGCACTACGCCAGCATTCCGCCAATCCTCAGGCACCTCACCATGAGTCATACATACATTAAATAACCTTAACAACCAGTCAACAATACAGTCACCCCCTTTTTTATTAAATTCCACTGCAATACCATCCAAACCCGCTGTCTTGCCGGCTTTCATCTTCCGCAAGGGTTTTACTACCTCTGTTTACCAAATCATTCTCCCTAACCCTCAAACTTTGCACACCATCCCCCCCTAAAACACGCTATATCTGCCACTCTATCATCAAACACATTCAACAAACCTTCAAAATACTCACTTCATCTCCTTCTCACATTACCACTACTTGCTATCACCTCCCCATTAGCCCCCTTCACTGATGTTTCCATTTGTTCCCTTGTCTTACGCACTTTATTTACCTCCTTCCAAAACATCTTTTTATTCTCCCTAAAATTTAATGATACTCTCTCACCCCAACTCACATTTGCCCCCTTTTTCATCTCTTGTACCCTTCTCTTGACCTCCTGCCTCTTTTATACATCTCCAAGTCATTTGAATTATTTCCCTGCAAAAATCGTCCAAATGCCTCTCTCTTCTCTTTCACTAATAATCTTACTTCTTCATCCCACCACTCACTACCCTTTCTAATCTGCCTACCTCCCACACTTCTCATGCCACAAGCGTCTTTTGCGCAAGCCATTACTGCTTCCCTAAATACATCCCATTCCTCCCCCACTCCCCTAACGTCCATTGTTCTCACCTTTTTCGATTCTGTACTCAGTCTCTCCT